>NC_088874.1:9616528-9900964 GCF_032884065.1 Artemia franciscana | reverse complement strand
AGATGAAAAGGTGACTTTGAGTAACGAAAAGATTGATCAGGTGGACAGCTTCACTTACATTGGTACTATTGATAAGGACACTGGGATCAGTGAATATGTTAAAAATAGAATAGCCAAGGCTCAGGGTGTTTTTTCACAGTTAACAAAAAGTTTGGAAGAATAGGAAGATAAGTCTACAAACCAAGATTAGAATATTGGAAGCTGCAATGATGACAGTGGTCAAATATGGTTCTGAAGCTTTGGGCGCTCCGAAAAGCAGATGAAGACTTGCTAGATGTTTTTTCTGAGAAATTGCCAATGGATTGTTCTGGGTACCTGGCTGATTGACCGTATTTCAAGTAGTAGGCTCTACGAAAAGTATAGTTCAGTCCGGCTCTCTAGGTCTATAATGAGAGAAAGATTGAGATTGCTAGGACACGTTCTGCGAACGAAGGATGACAGATTGCCGAAGATTATCGTTTTCGGCCAACTGTCTAGGGCTAAACGATGGAGGTATTGGATTGGGATGGAGGAGGAGCGTTCATAGCTGTGTTGGTCTCAGGTGGCTAGATGCTGCCGTGAGTTGTTAGTAGTAGTAGTAGTAGTAATATTAACAACTCATTGTGCCCCCAAGCCAACCGTAGGTTGCTGCAGTTGGCTGATCTATTGCTGGAGGAGAAGCAGCTGTGCATGTGCATTCTTTAGGGTTTTCTAATTAATGAAGTTAATCGTTTTTGTCTTTTATTTATGTTGATCACTCTCAAAGATTTATTCTGGAACATGTCCATTTAGTTTATGAAAAATAAAAAGAGACTAAACAACTTAAAAAGACCGAAGACCGCTAAAATTCAAATCTCTGACGTTATCGTTTCAAGATAATTTCATATTTGGTGTATTTATTTCAAGATCATCTTCTTAATGTTCACGTATTTTTTATAAAGAGAATATTTGCTGATGTTTTTATTTTTGATATTTACAAATAAATAGATAGAACCCATTTATCTTATTGTGGGTTTTTCGTCTTGCGAAACTCCATATAAATTCTTACCGACTAAGTCAGTTAATTAACTTAAAATATTTTAAATAAAGCAAAATAAATAGCCTATAACCTATACGGGGAAAATCACGTTGAGCTAGTTTTTCTTCTTTTGAGACACAACATCGAAACGGACCATCGAATGAAAAACCAGATGAAGCCAAATGTCACCTGCTTTCTGTCGGGTAGTAGCTATAATAACTTAAATACGATTGATGGAACAGAGCTAGTTCAAAAAATCGTAACAGAAGTTAATTAAGCTGACTTTTTTGGCTTCTTCACTGACGAAATACCCGCTGTCATCCATGAAGAGTGTTTAGCTGTAGATACACGGTACATTGCTGAAGAGGTAGCCGCTAAAGAGCGTTTAATCGTCATTGTAGATTCTGAGTGAAAGAAAGGAGCCGATATAGCAGAAGAAATTCTACGAGTTTTGCAAATGGCTCGTATCAATGAAGAAGACTGACATTTCAATGCTACGATTTTGCACGTAACATGAGTGGGCGCTTAGATGGAGCATAAGCTCTTATTTCCAATAAGTTATGAAGAAATATTCATTACCTAAGATGCCTAGCCCACAGAGGGAACGTTATTATTCTTTTTAAAGAGATTTGCAAAAGCGTTGGAAATATCATTGATTTTGCCGATTTGTTCTCTCTAGCAAAAAAGAAAACACGAGGGTTTCCCTTTATTTTACAGAGCATTCACTTTTGCAAAAACTATAGCAGCGACATTGGTCAAAGGTGAACGAATATTTAGGAAGCTGAAAATCGTCAAGAACAGATTGAGTTTAACAATGGCAAACGATCGACTTGACCATCTCATGCTCATGATGTCAGAAAAAGACATACTGGAAAAAAATGACCTCAACCTAGTTGGAGAAAAGCGGAAAGTTGGAAAGCCGTGTAGCCTTATAGTTTAGCTTATTTTCTTTGTCTTGATTTTGTTTTATTCGTCAGTTTTTCTCTACAATATATGACAGTTTTCCACAACTAATGAACATTATTTTTACACATAAGAAACGAAGCAACAAATTTCCTTTGTCGTCGGCACCCACTCGAATTTGCTGGCACATTTGGATGTCCCCCTCCCCGAAGGTAAAAAGCTAGTGAGGCCCCTGGCTGTCGGATAAGTTGCGCCTGCTAATTCCAGAAAATGCTGGGTAAGTGGCGTAAAATTTGAATTCGCAGTTCTATTATTTCAAGAATGGAAAGAATATATAAAAATAAAGACAGAGAAGGAAAAGGGACCTCTTGTTCGGCTAGTTGTCCACAAGCGTTTCAGCTAGTACGTGACAGGATAAGTATCTGTTTTTGTCTTTGATGAATTGTATTTGTGGAAGTTCGTCTGAGCTTGATAAGATATATTCCAAACATTATTTGTAATTCTTGTCTACTTTCAGATGAATGATGGCAAAATGTTACTCCTTGTTCAAGTTATATCTGACTTTATGGGTCTCCAGTTTTTCTACATGGTTACGAACACCGGCAGCTGGCTAGATATCGGCACTTCTATTTCGCATTTCGTTATCGTTGAGCTAACAGTATTGTTCATTCTTCTTCTTAATATTTTGAGCAATATATTGGTTCGTTCTAGTATTAATTTATAATCAATATATTTTATTATTTTTAATTTATAATATGTATTTCTTTTACCATTTTCTTTAAACTATACTTGTTTAAAATTAGTATTTTCTTATGCCGAGGTTGTTTATATGACTCGATAGCTTTGAATACGACTGCTATTATTGCTATTATTTTTAATGTTAATATTAAGATGGTTTTTTTTACAGTTTTTAATATATAATTTTATAATTTTTTATTTATAATATGTATTTCTTTTTACCATTTTCTTTAAACTATACTTGTTTAAAATTAATATTGTCTTATTCCGAGGTTGTTTATATGACTCGATAGCTTTGAATACGACTGCTATTATTGCTATTATTTTTTAATGTTAATATTAAGATGGGTTTTTTTTATGATTTTTAATATATAATTTTATAATTTTTAATTTATAATATGTATTTCTTTTTAACATTTTCTTTAAACTATACTTGTTTAAAATTAGTATTGTCTTATTCCGAGGTTGTTTATATGACTCGATAGCATTGAATACGATGTTAATATTAAGATGGTATGTGTGGACATTTTTATTTAAAATGCCAAATAAAAGTGAAAATTTCTGCTTGTTTTTATTCTGGTTGTTTATTTAATAAAATCCTTATTTTATAGGTAATTAGCCTTAATCAATAGTCGTCCATTAGTGTTTTAGTCTAATCGTTAAGCATTGATATTAATCATTGTTCCTTGACCGTAAATAGGGGACACAATTTGGCTTGAGAATAAGTAAGAGATAGTGACTAATAGTTGTCCCTCATTGAACCCCCTTAGTCACAAAAATATCTTCCCTTCTTTTATTGTTTCGCAAGGATAGATTCCTTTGCCAAGCGGAAGTACATGTTTCCAAGCCGCAACTCATTTTCTTGCAACATTCGTCTTGTTTCTGCTGTATAATTTGTTATAATTCTAAAGTATGAGCGTGGTTATGTCATGTGTTTCTGAACTTGTGTAAACTTAATGTCGAATTGACTGAAAGATTTTCAATTTCGTTTCCTCTATATTCCTCATATACTTTAGTATTATAATGAAAAGAAAAATTTTGCCATGTTGCCGGTATGTGAGATTTTTACCTCAGTGAAAAAGTTGTAATAAGAAAATATCATTTTTTTTCTAAATATTGGTAGTGATAACTGAATCTAGAGGTGCAAATTGGTGGATAGGGTGGAAGGGGTGATAATTGTTCTCTAGATTACCCCCCCCCCCCTCCCAAGATCTTGAAAGATATTTTTTTGAAAAAATAGAAAAAAAACAGTAAAATTACCTTTCTCCGCCTAAATTTTTAAAATAACACTTTAGAAAAAAAAAGAAAAACAAGATTCCTTCCTTACATTATTGGTAATTTGCACCCGTGACTGTCACTGAGATATGCAATCGACTTAGCAAATAGAAATAAATGAAAATAAAAAGGGAATGATCCTAGAAGTAGGACAATAACTTTTGTCGAAAAAGGAATAGTAAAAAAAAATTGGTTATTAATGATTTAATGAATAACAGTTAATCATCAAATTTATCGACAAAACATACTGATTTAACTATTGACAGTATTTGTTTGGTTGTTTACTTCTCTTATTTAATACCTTTATATCTGGTATTAGAGATATAAGCATTAAAAGTATGAGTTACGTATAGCGTCATGAGAGATAAATTTTAGGAAATTCTAGCAAAAGCTGGACCGGACTTCCTCAAAAAACATCGCTATGGATTTGTCTTGAGTTGTGCGGCAACTCTGGTAGTGACTATCTCCTCCATTAGTAGAAGTACGGTTTATAGTGGGATTTAAATATAAATTATCTAGTTGTTTTATTCTGTTACTGAAGAATGAAGTTAAAATCTCTGGAGTCTCACTGGTAATTACAATAAATAAAAACAGAAAACAACACGAAAATGACTGCACACCCTATATAAAAAAAAATCGCTTAACCAATCTCAGGAATGTAAATTTAAAAAATAGGTTCCTACGCAGAAATAAAATTCAAAGTCCTCACACACAGTCTCACTGAAACCCTTCGGATGAGGTTGAATTTGAGGTGGTCAAACTTGTACCATATGTTTTAATCTTTGTCTCCACTTCGCAAAATTTATTCTGAAATTTATCATTTTTTAGCTTTGGCAGGATCTCTTTTAGACTTTTTGAGAATTTAGGTTTCTCATAACTTTTGAATTTTTTTTTAATTTAATGCTGTTTTTAGTATGAATTTGGGCTCTGGAAAACAAATCCCTCCTACCGCTCAAAGTACACATAAACCTAAGTGATACTTCCATCAAATATTTATAAAAAAAATTACCAAATTTAAAGATTATCCATGTTTTAATTCTTTTCACTTCAGTACTACCCATTTGTTGGTGAAAAAAGAATTATAATGCCTAGCGTGTGACTTATTACAGATACCACAAGTTTTTGCTTCATTCCCCATGTATGGTGTCGAAATCAGCGGTTCGACTTTCTTCCCCTCCATTATCCTACCTGAAATCCTAAAAATTTTTCTCAAAGGTCCGAAAATCCCACCAGAGAGTTTGTTTCAACTAGTTGAGGAGATAGGTACTACCAGGGTTGTTGCACTACCGAAAACAAATCCATTTGGGCTGTAGGGACAAGGCTGTGTGGCTGTGGGCTGACATTCTGCAAGCTTCGATTCAAACCTGAATCAAGCTTGCAAATCAAAAGATAAAAATTTGCATTTGTGCTATTGGAATAAAAAAAAACAGGAATATTCGTAAATATTTCCTTTTTGTGGACAGGTGCGATTATAGTTCGACTAAGGCACAAAATTTTCATTTATGTCAAATTTACTCTTCAGATTAAACAACAAAAGTCGTAGGATCCAGAGTGTTTCGTATATATATTTTTACTGTTTAATCATAAAAATTAACAAAATTCCCTCAAAGAGTTATAATGCCTTGTTTCGGCTTCTCCACTCAAGTAGGATGATGTAGACATGCCCTTTCTCTCTGATATTAGTGATATGAGCTTGAAAAATATGAGCTACGCGAAGCGTCACAGAAGTAAATTTCAAGTTGGTGTTAGTAATTGCTGGTCCAGACTTCCTCAGAGAAACGCCATGGAATGTATTTGGGTGTAAGGCTACCCTGATAGTGACCATCTCAAATAACAGAGATAAAGTACAAAATACATAACTAAAATAACCATGACCCTTGCAGAGTCACGCTGAAACGGTAACCGGTGAATGGGTAAGTGAGTTACCCTTTCCCCGTTAGTCTGAAAGGATATATTTTGTATTTGGTTTTATGGTTTGGTTTCTTATATTATATCAGTTTTACTCTGCACTGAGGACGGTCAAGCAGAGGTATTGATTGAAATATTTGCACAATTTTTTCACTGACTATTATTGTCCTTGCTTTCTCTTTTTTCTGTGATTTTATGTTTTGCCATGATTACCCAGTGTGGTGTTAGAAATTATTTACATCCAGTGTAATAGAATGCCATTTTTTTTTAAATTGAAGTTGGCAACATGGAAAAAGAAATAGGCTTATTACATATCGTAAATAAACTATAAACTAAGATTACTGGTCCGTTAGAAGATTTGTTTCTCAATTTTGATGCAACCCCCAGTTATGCCAAGCCGCTAAAGCCCTACTTAGTAAGCGATCCCTGTTACGTGATGCAGGTATTGATGCAAGGGCATATAAATCATTCCCGCTTTGTTTGCAAATCAGAAACTCTGACGGATTGATAGCTGAATATTTTCAGAATTATCCAATTAATGAGCTTGCTAGACTAGTCACTAGACGAGATTATGGTGAGCGTATTCAAAGGGGTCGATTCAGGTTAAAGGATCACGTGTTTTTTAATAATGGTGGTTCAGAGAATTATGTCATCTTTCGAAAGTTATGAAATAGTTTGTAGTAACAATAATTGGTTGAGAGTGTTTGGTTACCGGTGTGCGTGTTTATTCTGTATATTTTTTTCTGATTGACAAGGATTACTTTTTCTTTTTGCCTTTATCTAAAAGTTGTGTTTTTTTTTGCTTTTTCTTCCTTAGTGTTCGTTTTTTTCGTTGATTTTTTTTATGCTATGAAAGATGTGAGCGCATATTTAATTGCGACTGGTATTCGCCGTAATAGACGCCACATATCATTTAGTTCTTTAGAGAATTTATTCTTCCCTAGGGGGGGGGGCTCATAACTTAGTTGATGTAAAAAATCAGAGGGTAAGTTCCTATGATTATTTTGAGGGTAAATTTTTATGATTGTTTTGATGAAAGTAAAATAGGAACTTTGATTTTGTTGTTCTGGTTTTTTGTCTGGTTAATTAAGTCCGTAAAGATCTGCCCGTGAACATCCGTAATGATCTGAGCAAATATAATGAAATGATGTGCGAAACACTAGTTCTACAACCTAGATTAAATAATTTTAATTCACGTTTAATCATTTTCTACAGGTCTTCCTCTTTCCCTATCCAAGAATTCTTGAGAACTTTCATGAACAACTTGTGAAAGTGCAATTTAGTAATAAGCCCTGTTTCATTCTTGGCTATTTCAGCAACAACATGCTAGATATCGAGTCTTCGGTAACCTTTTAGCTTTTAAATCTATGTGTGTCTTATGGATTAGCCCCTACGATTATCATTTCAAGTTTCTTAGACGTCCATAAAGCTTTTAGACGGTATATTTTCAAATGTACTCTTTAGATCTCCATGAGTTATCGTGATTGTCGAATCTGACCACTTCGGTGTTTTTGCTGAATTTAAGTTATTTAAGCGAGTAATTCCTGATTTGAGTAAATAGGCTATTATTTGTCTATCAAAATATCACCCTAAAACTTGAAAATAATTTGGTTCAAATTGGTCGGGTGTCCCTGCTTTGAAAAGAAAATAATGGAAACAGTAATTAGAGCTTTTTTATGTAAGCTATTGGAAAAGGCTAAAGAAGTGGAAGCTGGTAAAAATTGTGAAAGGACGAAGACATAACGGAATGAAAAGACTGATTGTTTAAGTTACAAGCTTTAAAACCTACAGATAAAGAACAATACCGTGTGTTTCGTAATGGGTTTGATTAATCTTCTCAGTAAAGCGAAAAAAGGTATTATAGCATGAAATTTAAGAAGGCTGAAGGTATCCCACTGAAGACCTGGCAAATAATCCTTAGTAATATGGGTCAGATTCCTAATATACAACCATCTTTAGTAAACGAAGCCATTTCTGTACAGAGTCTTACGATTTGTAACGAGTCTCAAAATCATTTTATCTTAGTAGGTTAAAAAATAGCCGATCCAAGTTCACCATTTTCGGAAGATCCACCTTTTGTGTCAATTTTACCGTCCCCTATTGATGAATCGTTGCATTTAAAGAGGATTACTGTGCACGAGCTAAAGGATACCATGTAGAATCTATTACATGGTATACCATGTATCCCCTGGTATCTCCTTGCGCAGGGGATATCGGGTATCCCCTGCGCAAGGATGACACGAAAAAAAGTGAAGCGTTCCACATTTTTTTGTTTGTTGTTTTAAAGACAGTCTATGGGTTATAATGGCATATCCGCCCTTCATTTGCAAAATGGGTCTGATAAGTTTATGTGTCATCTTTCTTTGTTGTACCAAATGGTTTTTTGCTGTGGTATAGTTCCAGATTCTTTTTGTGTTGGTTTTATTTCACCGATTCTAAAAAAAGGAAAGGATCCATCCAAATGCTCATCGCATCGACCTATAACTGTTCAAGTGTTTTTGCTAAGGTGTTTGATTTACTTATAATAAATAACCTACGTTCTCTCTGTTGTATGCCTCCTCACCAGTTCGGCTTCCAGTCCAAGCTTGATTGCTTCCATGCACTAAAATGTCAGTACAATTTGCTCATCGATGCAAATAAATCCGATGGTACTCTAGCGCTTGGAACATACAATGTTAGTAAAGCATTTGATTCGTTGTTGCATCCCCAAGCAATGAATGAGCTTTTGGACCGTTGTGTATCGCTAGACTTAGTTAAACCTCTTCTGTACATGTACCGCCATATAAAAGCAAAAATACGCATACCTGGAAGCAATTTGCTAACTGATGATATACCAATTTATATCGGGGTTAAGCAGGGTGCAGTTACTTCTCCCACGGTTTATAATAATCCAGCGCTTTCAGCTCAGTGCCAACTTTTTTTCGTACTGTATATATAAAGGGACTGATCTGTTAATATTATGTTATGCAGACGACATTTTAACATTAGTAAGAACACCAGTGGGCTAGAAAAATGTTTTCAGAGATATCTAAAAACTACAGTGATATTGGACTTTCCCTAAATGCTGGAAAATTTGATGTTTTGATTTTTAATGAATTAGATGCGACTAGATCAGATGATATATCTATAGATCTGAATGGTACAGAAAGAAAGCCTTGTGTTAAGTTGAATTATCTTGGCCTTCCTATAGGAAAATATCTGAAGAAAACTAGGCTATTGATGCTAGAAAGTATGGAAACTAAAATTTGTCGTGCATATGGCACTATTGTTAGTTTTCAGTTTCATTTGAATAGAGCCCATCTTGCTAGGAATTAAAAAAGGGGCGTCCTGCCAAATATTCTGTATTTAGCACAGTTTTACCCTATATTTAGTGAATCTAACCATCTTAGGATGAAGTGCGTTTTCTTCAAATATGCTAAGTTTCTGTCGCGAGTTCCTCCTTGGACCCACAACTCCTATTTGATAAAAAAGTATAGCTTGTCTGACCCGTTTGTTAAGTTAGCTGTACAAGATGTACATATGTGCAATAAGCAAACCGGCCATGAATGGCAGACCGTTGTCTTTTGACATGGAATGATTTTTTTTCTATTTTAAAATGTATTTACGATATTTTGTCTCTTTTTTTTCTCAATGCCCTCCATCACTTCATTATTTTGTACGATTGGTTATAAATAAATACATTCATACATACATTTAGATGTAAGAGTTCCTTTTCAGCCTGCGCTATTGAATTTTCTTTAACTTCAGGTCAGTCAGTCGAAATTCTGACAGTAGTTTTTTCAAGGTTCAAACCGTGAAACTTTGTCTTGTTGTCAAAAACCATTCAACTGCAGTCCAAGTTTCAAGCGCTCCCTAGGTGATATTAATTGACGCTATCGACATCTATTAATTTCTTCTAAAAAAAAACTTGTTCAAACAAGAAGCACATTGGAATTGCTTATTAATAATTCTCGTTTTGATCCATTGTATTTAGGTTGCAAGAATATAAAATGGTTAGTTTTATTGCATGATTCTCTGTATAAAGCTACTGCAAGTTTTTGCTCGTAAAAGGTTTTGGAAAAATTACAGATGCAAGGCTTCTTGCTTCCTTGGAAATTAGGCTAGTTGAGATGGCCTAGGCTATACTAGGTGAATGAATGTTCAGGATCCAAAGTTTAAATTATGGGAAAAATTGATGTTTCTTATTATCATGATTTGAAAAATACAAGGCAAAATCATCATTAGAGTTGGCTAGTTAGGCTACTTGTTCAAATGATCTTGTGGTAAATTAATTGTAGTTGACCACATCCAAAGGAAACACATAGTTCTATTTTAGTTGGGCATGCCCTCAAAACAAAACATCATAAAATTTAAAGGTTGAGAATAATAGATTTTCAGAAGGAAACAGGTTAGGACAAAAATGAGACATTTTAAATAACTAATTCTAGGCTATGTTCATTATTATGGTTTTGTCCACATTTTTACAATCTATTCCCAGGTACCCCCCCCCCCCCCTCAGTAAAATTCTAGTTAATTGACTTCTTGCTATCTTGGAAAGGGTTTAGGTTAGGAAAATAAAACTTTCAGGGATGGGTCTACAGGCTAAAGTATGTCCTGGGAAGGTATTTTAAGGTACCCAACTCCACTCCTTCTCCCTCTAGAGGGCCCTGAAATTTGCCTATATGACAGGTCTATACCTATTGAAGTTTTGACAAAACAATGTTTTACCTTAATTATCAGTTACTAGTTGTTTTTTCTCTGCCTTTAGTTCTGAAAATGCAATTCCTGTTATTTGAGTAGAATTTTGAGCCATATCAATGTTTTTTTTCAAAATTTAAGAAATGTATTTGCATATCCTTAAAACCTTATAAAATGGAATTGAGCAAAGCTATGAAGCTGAAAACAATTTTGTTATACTTCAATTAAGCAGGAGATCTATTTTGCAAGGTTTCACTTTTATAACACACATATTTTTAAAGGTCAGGGCCCTCTAGAGGGAGAAGGAGTAGAGGTAGTTGCTTCAAAATGCCTTCCCAGGACTTACTTTAGTCTGTAGATTCATCCCTGAAAGTTTCATTTTCCTAACCTAAACCCTTTCTGAGATAGCAAGAAGTCAATTAACTAGAATTTTACCCCCCCCCCCCCCCTCTTATGATTTTATATAGCTTAACCAAAGATTTCAAGTATAGATGAATAGGTCTAGCTTAATAACAGTGGCCTAGGTAGGCTATTTAGAGAGGTCTTTCCCCCCATTATTTCCATAGAATTTTTTTTATGATTTTAATGTTTTGCTGTCACCTATTTCTGGATTTTTTGATGCATGCTTCAATAATACATTAGAAGTGCTGCACAGCAAAAAACATTCCCCCTTTACAGATCTTTTATATAGGCTATCTGTCTAGGTCTAGATCCTGCACTTATAAGTTATCTCTCATGTCCTTAGCCAAGAATTGTCATTGTATCCCTTTTCTTGAGTCTACAGCCAGTCTTCCTTTTGTGATCACATTTGTGCAGGTTGAAAGCTTTGCTGGTAGTTTTTGACTCAGTTTGACCCAGTGATATTTAAAAAAAATCACAATAAATAGCCTGTTTGTATGTATCTTACAGTAACACCACCAGTACTTGACCAGATATTCCAGTCTTTCCTATACATAGACTACAGGCTGCTAATTTGGCCCATTGTGTGTGTTGGGCTAGATAGTTAGGATTAGACCAGTTAGGGTTATCTTACAACAATCCTGAAAACATATGGTTTTTTAAACATTTGAATCTAGACAAAAGTTATCTCTATGCCTGGTTTACTTAAATACAATTATTCTGTTTTACAACACACTTGTCAGAGATTAGATTTATACAAGGTTGACTCCAATAAATTTCAGACATCTTTGACAAGGTTGACTTGGATGAGGAAAACAAATATCTGGTATTTAAACATTTGAAATTAGACAAAAATTACCTCTACACCCTAGTCTACTCACATAAAATTATTTGGTTTTACAACACTCTTGTCTGAGATCAAAATTTATTCAAGGTTGACTGTGTTGGTGATTAGGATGTATTTCAATAACTTTAAGAATGTGTGGCAAAGGTTAGACTCCACTGTTGTCTATCAGTATATTTGAAATTGTGAGTGTTGTATTTGGTAAGATATTCAAGCTAATCACACATCAAGAAGATTTTAACACATCAAATTCTTTATTATTTTTTTCAAAAACATTGCATGTAGTTGATGAAGATGGTGCTTTAACTCATATTGTTGCAGTTATTGAGGCAAGGGTAGAAGGTACTTCATTAATCTCATTCCTGGCAAAACTATTCAAGTCAAAGGGATTATTAATGAATTGCTTATTTTTGTTGTGATTTTATACACCATTTTTCTTTTTTTTTGTGTGTTTCCAAATGGCCAAGAAAGATTGAATAGTAAAAATGAAACCAACTAGCCCTATAACAGCATTTATAAGTACAAATAGTCCAGATCACTCTATTGTGTTTGGGTCCTCAAATTATGTCAACATTGTTGGCCAACATAAAACCTCAACAACAATTTAAATACCTTATTTCACTTCAATTCTAATAGAATATTTAACTTGTAAATCCTCAGTTTATTAATACTTTAACCTTCTTTAATACCTCAGAGAAGTTGGAAAATCTTATAACTTTTGTAGTTATGAAGCAGTCACCAAATGCCCATAATGATCAGAGAAGCTAAGCTGCACAACAAGCTGAGTATTTTATTTTTTTTTTTGCTTGGTAGTCTTAGAAAATGAATATATTAATCATCTAACTGGTCATTTTCCTCAAATTCAGTTTACTTTTTATTGCCACTTATAATTGTAAAAGCAAATTAGTGTCTTTCCACCTAAAAATAAAAGTGAAAATATTGAAACATAAAAAACATTATCTTGTCTCAAAATTATCAATGGGGTTCCTTTGAACCTTTAAGCAGCTTTGTATTGATTTTCACCACTAGGCTTGTCTTTAAATAATCTTAAGAGGGTAATAGTACCTTTTTCACTTGAAGTTATATGCTGCTGCTTCATGTGTTCACTTTAATGTCTAAAATTTTAGTCAAAAGACAATATCAATATTAATTTGACCCTTTTGTCTGCGATTTGATTTAGTCAGAACAAAACTAGGATAAGCTTCACAAATTTTGCCATAAATGAAGAGTTGTATGATTGTCTTGTTTAAGGCTGATGTTAAGGCTTAATTCCTACCCTATTTTAAACATTTTATCTTATTTTTGAACCTGCTTCTAAATGTTGATAAAAAACTGATGTATCATCAGTGGGGTATCAAAATGCTGTATCTCCATAATTTAAATTTTCAGAAAAGCAAAAAAAACCTTACAACCTTTTTTTTTTATCTCCCCTCTGATAACTATAAAACAAAAATGAATTAATATATATTCATTTTACATATCAATTCGTTTTTTTTATGGTTATTGGAGGGGAAATAAAAAAGTTTTGTGGTTATGTTTGCTCTCCCAAAAATTTACAATTGTGAGATGTGGCTTCTTGGACCAACACTTTTCAACTTCTATGTCAACAATCTACCCACCCTTCTTTCAAATCTTATTATCCTATATGTTGATGACTCAAAACTAGTTGGAAAAGCAGCTACTCCCTGTGACCAGCAACCAATTCAAACAGATCTTGATAGTCTAGGAAGATGGGCTAACATATGGCTCCTTACTTTTTATGTTGACAAATGCCATGTCATCCATTTTGGCAAACACAACACGCATCATAAGTATTTCCTTCAAGACAACTTCCTTTCTGCTGTTTCTGATGAAAGAGATCTTGGGGTTGTTGTTGATCACCAATTAAAGTTTAGCAGCCATGCTAAGTCTGTTTCATCTTCTGCAAATAAATCCCTCAGTATCATAAAAAGAACCATCTCCAGCCGACACCCAAGAGATTCTATGAAGTTATATAAGGTGCTTGTACAACCACATCTGGAGGTTGGAAAGTCATTGACAGCCCCTTTTTTCAATAAAGATAAGAAGTTGCTTGAGGATGTCCAGCATCATGCCACTAAGATGGTTAGCAGCATGAATAAATTTCCATACAAAGAAAGACTACATTGTTTGAAGTTGCCAACTCTTGCTTTGAGAAAGAAATAACACATCTCATCCTTTAGATTCTGGTTATACAGCCCAGAAAAATATATTTCTATTTATATTCCAGTTTGGATTCCCATTCATGCAGGCAATACCTAACAAGTTTGTCAAGCAATATAGATGTTATTCAGTTTCAATGCTCTCAGATGACAAACAGGACCTAGAAAAAGGAGGGAAAAGTAAGTGGTGCCTTTGTTCTTTTTTTAATTTTATTGTTTTCATTTACTGAGTATTCATTATTGAGTTTATTCATTAATTTTTTTTTTGAGTAGAAACAGAGTATTATCACTTGGGATAGATATCTATCACAAAACAATAGATATTGCAGTCCTATAGGTTTGTCACAGTACAAAATAAAAGAAAATAGGAACAACACTTCTTGTAACAGCAAGAAAAACATCACAATCAGCCCAGGATTTATCAATAGGCCTGGGCCTGGAGACATAAAATGCCAGGTGGCACAATAATTATCACTTAGTAATTTATTTTGTAACAAAACTGGACCAATATGATTTATTGTCAAAGTGCCAAGTGCACTCTGCCACCTATTCACAGAAAAATGATTTAAAACAACACAATTCTGTGGCAGTTATAAACTGTAAGACGTCTTCCAAGAATGGCGGTTGAAAGTTTGGTATCATCTCTCTCTTTCATTACTTTTGGTTTGTCAATTGCATTCTGTCAGTGCTTCCACTAATCCTGAATTTGCAAGGATTTCCCTGGAAATCTCACAAAAGGGGGTGGCAAAAATCCTTGGGCCTTGAAGTGTCATAGTTTTAAATCCATCACTGGTCTTAATAACTCATAAAGACAATAAAGAAGAACTGACTGTCTGGGCATTACCTGGTAGCTTAAAAAATCAGTTCCATATGTACCAAAACCATAGATGCTATGGTTCCATAAAATTGTCACATTACAAAATGACTAAAAGTGAACTACATTTCTGGAAACAATGTAAAAGAACTTCACAATGAAGAGAAAGATAAAAAATAAGGATCTGATATCTGGATATTGAATCACTGAAGATATTATGTTCATATATATACATTCTAGGTAATCAAAGTATTGTTTCTGTGACACTAGTCAACTCATGCTAAGCGTCACAATATCGTAACAAGTTAATTGCACAATTGATTTCTCAATAAGTTTTTTGGTAAGTGTTAGGTGTGATTTGTTTCTGGGTACCTCTGAATTTCTATGCATTGGTTATGCTTACAATGAATTTACATGCATTGATTATGATTTCTATGGAATTTTTCTGGATTTCTATAGACCGGTCATGTTTCCTACAGTTTTGTCCTGATGTGTCTAGTTTGGTCTGGATTCTTAGGGCTGACCCTGATTTTTATAAATATGTGTTGATTGCTATGCCTTGATTATGATTTCTATGAATTCTTTCGGATTTGTGTGTATTGGTTATGATTTTTACGAATTCGTCGGGATTTTTATGTGTTGGTCATGATTTTTCAGAGGTTGGCCTTGATTTCTATGATTTGGTCTGGATGTCTAGGGTCGGCCCCGATTTCTACGGTTTGGTCTTGATTTTTAGGAATTTGTCTGATTTTCGAAAGGATGGTCTTAATTTCTACAGTTTGGTCCTTTTTTTATGAATTCTTCAGGATTTCTATGTATTGGTCATGATTTTTTAGAGGTTGACCATGATCTTCACAGTTTGGTGTTGATTTTAATGGTTTGGTATGGATTTCTTGGGTCGGCCCTAATTTTTATGAATTTATCTGGATTTCTATGCATTGGTTATGATTTCGATGAATTCTTCTGAATTTCTATATATTCGTTATGATTCCTATGGGATTTTTCTGGGTTTGTATGTACTGGTCATAATATCTAAAGTTTTGCCTTGATGTCTTTGGTTTGGTCTGGATTTTTAGGGTTGACCCTTATTTGTATGAATTGGTTTGCATTTCTATGCATTGGTTATGATTTCTATGAATTACCCTGAATTTCTATGCATTGATTATGATTTCTATTGGATTTTTCTGGGTTTCTATGGACCCGTCTTGTTTTCTACAGTTTTGTCTTGATGTCTCTGGTTTCGTCTGGATTCTTAGGGTTGACCCTGATTTTTATGAATTTGTGTCGATTTCTATGCATTGCTTATGATTTCAATGCGATTCTTCCGGATTTCTATGTATCGCTTATGGTTCATAAAAATCAATAGTCATAAAAAACCATAAAACTCAGGACCAACCTCGGAAATCTAGACCAAACCATAGAAATCAAGACCAAACCATAGAAATCAATACCAAACTGTAGAAATCAAGTGGAACCTCTAAAAAGTCATGGCCAATACATAGTAATCCAAACTAATTGATAAAAATCCTAAGCAATTTGGAGAATCGCCATTAAACCTTCTTCATGATCTCAAGCCACTAAGGAAGAAAAGAATAGGGGGTAACTGGGCACTGAAAAGCAGACATGGGATACTACTGGAGTGGCAATAATAATTTAGAAACGCAACTTTACAAATACTGGGGTAGGGATGCCAGCGTTCTCGTGGCTTCCCCTCAGACAAGCATACATTGGAATGTACTACTGCTAATTCTAATCACTTTCCAACCATTGACAATCTTGCCCAGTGCCTGACCATAATGTAGGGTATTTGGTGGAGTACGTTGCGAGATGGGATGCATATAAAGCACTAGTCTGCGCAAGGAAAAGGTCCACGGTAGTGTAAGAAACTATCCCTGGAGGAGTAATCCGAGGAGGGAGAAATAAGTTCGCTTGCTAGTACCAATTCTGTAAATCGGGTTCCGCTTGTGTCTGATGGATGATGAGAGCCCGGTAGCTCTCCCCTTTTTTCTGAATGATAAGTGCTGCCTGCTCGAGTTGGTCTGAATCTAGCAGGGGTTTTTCTCAGGCTGGAGTATAAACGACGCTGGATTTTTGATATTACTAAGGAAGGCGTTTCTACAAAGTGGAGGGGAGGGAAGAAAAATCCCAGGTCTATTTCAAAAGTTCATTTTTGTTAGCAGATTTATATCAAGTAAAACATGATTGCATTGCAGGAGGGAGACTCATGGGCATTATAATGGCAGCTGGGAATCAGGATTGTTTCTTTATAGATACCTCTGAGTTGGCAGAGTGTAAAGGGACGTTATATGCTAACGCTGCAGTAAGACAGAATGAGGAGGATGACAAAGACGAGTCAGAAGAAGAATCAGTTTTAGGTTGTTGTTTAAAATCAAAATGTTTTTTTGATTAATTTACCCGAGTTTTAAAGTTCATTTTCATAACTGATTGATCTTAAGTTTTGATCTTGATTAAAGAAGTAGTTTTCAAGTTGCTATGCTTATCAATCCCCCATATTACAGACCCCTTAAAGGTAGAAATCAAAGAGTAGACTAAAGAAGGACTGTTTTTCGACCTCTTATTTGGCAATACAGTACTTTATTTGATATAAAATGATCTTTAGTAACAAAAATCCGCCAAATACTGATCTGTATACTTTACCCCGTCCCCTTCAATGAAGCGAAGAATTGATACTGGACTGGTGTACGGAAATCTGACGTCGAATTTCGACTCGTTATGCTACATAGGAAACGACTATTTAAACTCCATAATATTTATAAACGCAAAAATCGATTCCCCCCCCTCATTTAGCTCCTTCAAGGGCAAATTTGGGACACTTGTCCAAGGGGATTTGGGTGGATATATTTTTGTATAATTAAGCTGATTTTTATTTCCCTGAAGGTAAACCTGTTTTTCCTCCTCTATGATGGTAATTTTTTGATAACTGACTCCTAAAAATGCCAATAAGATAGTGTCAGTGCAATAGTAGCCTCTAGTAAGGGGTACATAATACCCTACTCATATTTTCTCTTTTCTAGTTATAATGCCACCTAGTGCCCTTGATCTTTTAACTCGTCTTCACATAAGTTATCCTATGATGTTTAAGCTCAGCAATGAAATACAAGAAAGAATGACTCATTGTGGTGTTTTGGAATTTGTTGCCCAAGAAGGGAGAGTTCATATTCCGTATTGGGTAAAGTCTTTGTCTTTATTCTTATATTAAGTTTGTGCTAGTTTCAGCCTAATTTTAACGACAAGCCGTACATGTACGCTGGAATGTGTTTAAAAAGGGAACTCAAAATGTTAGTTCAATCGAAGCTTTGAAGTCACATCATGAATGGTTAAAAAAAAAAAAAATCTGGTTATCCAATAAGAGCACCGGTTTTAAACTTCCCAGACAAAACCTATCATATTATATAGTGGATCCCCCTTTCTACTGTCTACCAATTTTAACGACAAGCCGTACATGTACGCTGGAATGTGTTTAAAAAGGGAACTCAAAATGTTAGTTCAATCGAAGCTTTGAAGTCACATCATGAATGGTTAAAAAAAAAAAATCTGGTTATCCAACAAGAGCACCGGTTTTAAACTTCCCAGACAAAACCTATCATATTATATAGTGGATCCCCCTTTCTATTGTCTACCATTGAACTAATAAAAGGCGATTTTTGTAACACAATAAAAATAATAGCGAATAATAGCAGTAATTCAACTATGACGAAATGCATTACCAAATACAACCATCCTCTTTTGACTCCAACCAACTAGACAGATTGACAGCTCATTTTTGGCCCACCCATGCTATTAGCGGTGTATTTTCTTTTATATACGTGGTATTTGGTCAAACATTTCCATAAGTATTTTTACAATAATATTTTTATCTGTAATACTGTATGTATGTATTTATATAGGTCATTATACAAAATGATCACCTCTCTGCAAGCGATAGCCAATTTTCTTTCAGAAGCATCGTCCCTTTATTTGGTTGGAAAATAAAGATTGACTATTACCAAGTTATCAATCGTCATATCAAGATAGCAATCACATGTTTCAAACAATTCTGATTGACAAGTTGTCAGGACAGCTAAACCACCGCTTGGCCTTCCTTTAACTTTGAGTCCTCTTGCTGGAGGTAAGCTCTTGTTTAATCGTAAGCTACCCAGATTCAGCCACCATAGTCAAACTATGGTAGTTCTCTATTTTTGGTTTGACCGAAAGGACTGGGCCTTTCTCCACCTCACCTAGCTTATGAAACTCAGATGTTATTTGGTAATTTGTTTAATCGTAAGCTACCCAAACTCAGCCACCATAGTCAAACTATCGTAGTTCTCTACTTCTGCCTCTTCCGGAAGGACTGGGCCTTTCTCCACCTCACCTGGCTTATGAAATTCAGATGTTACTTGGTAATTTGTTTAACCGTAAGCTATCCAGACTTGCGACAACTGACTACGCGCCAGCTCCCTCTCAGTAAAAGGAGATTTGAAAAGTCAACTAGGGTTCAAGAGATAAGCGAACACGAAGGACAAAGTGCTTGAAGTCAACTACAGTCAGCTAGAATCAAAGGTCCAGAAGAATCAGCTGTTTAACCTTAAACAAAAACGTTTTGACTTAAACTTTGCTATAATTTAAGAAGTATATACCTTGCAATGTGCACGTACTGTAGATTTTATGTGTTCAGAGTTGCCATCCTGTTTTTAGTTTCTTTAAAGTAGATGTCATCCGTGGGCCCCAGCCTCCCTCACCCCTCCCCTTCAAAGAAAACAGCTGATAACCTACTATGCCTTAGGAGAACTAAAGGCCGATTCACGATGAAATATTACTAATATCGAAATTTAACCAGCACCAATTTGACCCAATGAAATTCAAATAGAATTTTCTGATTGGCCGGAAAATGCTATACGAAATTCTGATTGGCTTCAATTAATGCTACCTGAATCTCGGTGTTAGTAAAAACCCATTTTAAATATGCCTTTAGTGTTCAGTTTATAGGGAGCACTCTGATATGACAATGCTGGTAAAATGTAGCTTGCTTATAAGAGGTAAGCTTATACTACCTCAATTATCTATTTGTGGCAATCCATGCTGTCACTACCCCTGTTTAAGCCTTTTTTCGTCAACAGCCAGCCCCTGTTTTGTTTTTACTTTATCTTTGTATTATATATTTTATTTCAGATGATGGAGAATCTACGATTGAATGAAGGGGACCTTATTCAAATAGAATCAGTGACTTTACCAGTTGCCACCTATGCGAAATTTCAACCTCAAAGTGTGGACTTCTTGGATATAACAAATCCAAAAGCGGTACTTGAAAATACGCTGCGAAATTTTGCTTGCCTGACTAAAGGCGACATTATAGCAATTATGTACAATAATAAAAGATACGAGCTGCTTGTACTGGAGTTGAAGCCAAAAGATGCTGTTTCAATCATTGAGTGTGACATGAATGTAAGAGTTTTCGTTTGTTCATTTTTTCTGATTCCTTTTCTTTCCTTTCAAGTTTCGTCTTTTTTCCAAATTTTGTATTATATCTTTTTTTACGATCCTCCCTTGCTCAATCAGATTGAATTCGTTTTTTCCTTTTTTTCGTTCTTTTAGCGTTCATATTTTAAACTGAGTCTCTTTTAGAAACTCATCACCTCAGAGACTATCTATCAGTATGAATGCATAGAATGAAAACCGTATCCCATATAAAAAAGAGAAGAAATAAGGATGATCAAATAAACTTTTTTCGTCAAAAATATCCACTGATAATGGACATACGTCTTTGAAGACTCTTCTTGGCCTTCTTGGAAATGTACTTAAGTACTGGAAGTTTTCCAATTTTCAGTTTTAATTTATTTTATTTTTTATTTGGTTTTTGGAATTATTTTTTCTTTTGTGGACTTGATAGTGTAATTAGCTTTTATAAGTCCTTACACAGATAATTTATGCAACGAATTTATTTTATTTTTCATGTGCTTTTTCGAATTATTTTTTCTTTGGTTGGCTTGATAGTGTAATTAGCTTTTAGAAGTCACACAGATAATTTATACAAAAAATCGGAAATTTCTATTTATTTCTGTGGCTCAATAATTTTTAAATTTACTATTGTGCCTGTTCAAAGGATTATTTTCTTGAATTTCAGCAAAATAAGTATTAAGGAACATGGACTTAAATGCACTGCTGAAAGAGGGTGGGAGTGACCCCTCCCCCGCTTCTGGCTGTGAAACTTTCGCTGGCTATCACTCTTGCATACGTCTCTCGAAAATGAATCGAAAGAAATATTCTATTCCACATTGTTTTTCTTATGCGCTTACTTATGTCTAGAACATCTTCATGGGTTGCGTTGGAATCATTTCCTTCATAACTTAATTGATCAGTTTCTTATATGATGCTCGCTAGTTATAGCATGTATGAGGAGGCATAGGAGGTCACCTCTGAAGTTGTCTTGTCTCTCTTCCTAGGTCTACCAAGTGGACCCTACCATGGACCCTTTATTGAAAGGTAACTTTTGGCAGGCGTGATTTTTCTATTCGATGTAGGTGACTTAGCCAACTGAATTGCTGTAATCGCACTTTCTGGAGAATTGTAGTTTCTAGCTTAAGTTGCTTTTTCCAAGGTCTTTGTTGAAGATTCTGTCTAGATACATACACCAGCTATACGGTGGACACGTTTTGTCTCGAAGGCCGAAATTTTGCGCCCGTCCTCAACTTTTGAGTGTCTACATTTCGCAGGTGTAGATGGCAGCAGCGTAGTTGATTAGCGAGTCGAAGAGTCGGAGTTTCAATTGCATTGATAGATGCTTATTTTTAAAGGGGGGGGGAGAATTCACTTAAAGCTCAACTTTGCAAGGCGAGTCTTCGGTTTATTCATAAAAAAAAAAAAAATGCTTGAAAAGATACCAACAGTCCCTTTAATCAAGTCATTAAACTTTGAAACTGAAAATAATAGAAACATTTAGGTACTTGCATGATATACCCCCTACCTCTCAAGAAGTGAAGTTAGGTTAATCCTAATGAAATATACCTAAGTATGTTAAAAGTACAATAGTTTATAAAAAAGTTTGGACTGTATATTTGTACATTGAGGGGGGGAGGGAGTAAAGTACAACGGGCCTGCATGCAAAATGTGTTAGCAACAATTATTCTACATATTATGAAGTAATAATTGTTTTTTGGCTTCACACTGCCCAAATTCCTTACAAACACTCCCCCAATATGCAAATATATAGCCCAAATTATATTTCCCATCTATTCTGTCACTTCTCTTTGCTTTTCTCACGCTAAGTTGAAAGAAACAAACGAAAGAAACCGGTTTATAGTGCGTCAATGCATAGACAACTTGAGCGGTAGGAGGCATATCATACAAATACCAACGACTAAAATAGTAGAGTTAAAAAAAATAAGAAAGAGAAGTGAATATTTTTGAAAAAATTCATTAAAATTTAATCAAAATAGTGCATGATTAATAGAAAAAGAATTTTTGAAATTGTTTGTGTAAATCAATGTCGCTATCATATACTGTCTTATTATTTGATAAAAATTTAGTCAAAACCAATGTTTTCATAGCCTTGTAGACGTGGATTCATTGTGTGGGTGGGGGAGGGGAGGGGAGGCGCGGTTTCGAAAAAAAAAAACCACGCGAATTCCGCGATTTATATTTGGAATTACGAGAGATGTATTTACAGACCTCATCATTGCTGAAGGGATAGGCATGCCTTGATCTTAAATTCGTATTTTCATATTTTAAGCTTTACATTTTAATTTATTTAAATACTATCTTTAAAGCGACCAATAATTGTGTATTTGTATATTTATTTATTTTTTCTCGAAAACGGCTCCATATGTTTTCGGAAAAATTGATATCCGGGAATTTTCTGGCCTTAGAGAAACGATCTATATAACTCAGAAGTTTAAAAACCTCAATTCTGTTAAAAAAAATATTTATGTAAGTGACGTCATATTTATGAATAAATTCGGAAAGCATACATACGTCATATTTACCTCATTTGCGCTTTACTGAAAACAAAATGCATTTGAAGTGTTTCTAAATTTCTTAGTTTAATAAATAACAAATTGTTAAAATCTTAAGGAAGAAATATCAGTACAATGTCAATTAAACTGACATTCCGCGGTCATTAGTTGTTTTTTTTTTTTTTTTTTTTTTTTTTTTTTTTTTTTTTTTTTTTTTAGTGAAGTGCAAATTGTGTTCTGGTTTTGAGAAGGTGTGGGGATTATCAGCGCTGCTCATAGTAATTTTTACTCGTTTGAGTTTCATTTATTTATTGATAGGGATTTGTGGTAGTTTTATGCTTGAAAGATTATTTGACTTTATTTTTGCTCATCCTTGGATTAATGGAGCTCTTTACTTTTCTTTGAATAACTTGTTTTGTGGAAAAAGTTTTTTAATCAATTTCTGTTCTTTTTTTATTAACATAGTCTTTTTAATGGAAAATAATAATATATTTTTTTTTTATATTTGTATATAAAAAATCCATAGTATGGATTGATAATTGTATATTGGATAAACTTTTCAACAATTTTTCACCCTGACTCAAACAGTACTTTATCTATTTAATTTTACGGCTTGTTAAGTTGACCTGAAAAGTAAAACTTATTATCATTCACATAAGATTCTATTTATGTTCTTTGACAGCTTGGATACACTTACACTCCTTTTATTTATTCAAATTCTAAGAGCAGAAGTAGTAATGTAGTTTACCCAAAAGTCTCAACTTATTACCCTCAGTCGCTCACGATATCTTCCTTAGGTGTCTTATTGACAACTATAAACGCAATGCCTTTTGAATTATTTTAAAGCAACATTTAGTTTTAAAGAATAATGGGCCAATTGCATAATCGTGGGGGGAGGGTTGACATTTCTAATATTCCTAAAAACATAGTTGCTTGACCGTTCAACTATGCTGAACAAAATGGCTGTCTCAAATTTAGACTGGATGTGTTTGGAAAATGAAATGGCTTGAGAGAAGAGCTGTTTGCCCTTCAATATCTTGTTACTCTTTAAAAGGGCACTAGATCCTCGCACTGTAATTGGAGTGCAAGGGGCTGGACTTCCCTCTTCATATATCTAATGAAAACATTTCAAATAAGTAAGAACAATATGAAAACATTTTAAATGTATTTTGTTTTCAGTAAAGTGCAAATTATGTTTCGTTCTTGAGAAGGCATGGCGGTTGTCAGCCCTGCTCATGGTAATTTTTGCTTGTTTTGAGTTTTAATCGGTTTTTTATTGTATGATTTAAATAAATAAAATGCGTGTAAAATGTTTTAGCTTCTTTAACTTTGATAAATAATTTTTTTTTTAATTTCAGGAATATATATCAGTATATGTATGCTGAACTGACAATCCACTGCCATTGTTTTTTCAGTAAAGTATAATTTATGTTTTGGTCTTGAGAAGGTATGGAGGTTGTCAAAGACATAATTTCCAACCTTTCAACTACGCTAAACAAAATGAGTGTCTCAAAATATCAATAAGATCTGTTTTGAGAATTGATGAATGTGTGGGGAGGAGGACTTGTTACCCTCCAATCACTTTAGACTAATAAAAAGAGCACTAGCCTTTTCAATTTCAAATCGAGTGAGCCTTTTCCGAAGTTTCTGCGACAAAGAATGAGCCTTTTTTCGACAAAGAATGGCCATCTCAAAATTTCTGTCCTATACATTTCGGGAAAATACGATGTGGGGGGATATCCACTATTACGATCACTCTGAATCTCAGAAATGGCTCTAGAACTTCTGATTACCAATTCAATGAGCCCCCTCGGAAGTTTATACGATCACCATTTTTATATAACCTTATAAGCCCCCAGCGCATAACTTACAATCCTTGTCCTGAGTACTGTGGGGGGAGCTGTCATTCTCAAAGACATAATTTCCAGACGTTTCAATTACGTTGAATAAAATGGCTATCTCAAAATTTCGATTGGATTTGTTTGGAGAAATAGTGGGCCTGAGAGGGTGGTTAGTTCCCTCCAATCACTTTTGACTATTTAAAGGGAAACTAGCCCCATTGAATTTCCAATCGAATGAGCTCTACGAAATTTCTACGACTATAAACGGCCATCTCAAAATTTCTATCAGATGCATTTCGGGAAAATACGAGTTGTGGGGGGTATCCACCCTCTGATCACTCTCAATCTGAAAAATGGCACTAGTTCTTCCGATTACCAATCCAATGAGCTCTCTCCGAAGTTTACATGATCACCGTTTCTGTATGTACCTTATATGCCCCCAGTGCATAACTTACAACCCATGCCCTGAGGGCTCCGGGGATTGTCACCCTCAAAGACATAATTTCTGGACCTTTCAACAACGTTGAACGAAATGGCTATTTCAAAATTTTGGTTGGATGTGTTTGGGGAAATGATGGGAGTGGGAGGGGGGTTAGTTGCCTTCCAATCACTTCCGACTATTAAAAGGGCCACCACCCATTTCAATTTCTAATCCAGTAAGCTCTTTTCGAAGTTTTTATGACAACAAATTGCCATCTCAAAATCTCTATCAGATGCGTTTCAGGGAAATACCATGTGTTGGGGGGGGATCCACCCTGCGATCACCCTGAATTTTGAAATGAGGCTAGAACTTCTTATTACCAATCCAAGGATCCCCCTCTGATGTGTATATGATCACTCTATATATACCTTATATGCCCCACGGCCATAACATGCAACCCTTGCTCTCAGGGCCGTGGGTGTTGTTATTCTCTAAGACGTAATTTCTGGACCTTTCAATTACGTTGAGCAAAGTGGCTATCTCAAAATTTCGATTTGATATTTTTGTAGGAGGGGTTTAATTGCCCTCCAATTACACCCTACTATTAAAAAGGGCACAAGCTATTTTAATTTCTAATCCAATAAGCTCTTTTCGAAGTTTCTACGACAACAAATTGCCATCTCAAAATTTCTATCAGATGCTTTTCGGGAAATACGAGGTGTCGGGGGGGATGGGGAATCAACCTTCCGATCGCTCTGAATCTTAAAATGACACTAGAACTTCTTATTACCCATCCATGATCCCCCTCCGATGTTTATACGATCACCCTCTCTATGTATACCTTATATGCCCCATGGGCATAACTTGCAACCCTTTCTCTGAGGACTGTGGGGGTTGTTATCCTCAAAGACATAATTTTTGGACCTTTCAGTTACGTTGAGCAAAGCGGCTATCCCAAATTTTTGTTAGATGTTTTTTGAGAAATGGTGGTCGATTTGGAGGGGTTAGTTGCCCTCCATTCACTTTCGACTATTAAAAGGGCACTAGCAATTCCCAAACGAATGAGCTCTTTTCGTAGTCTTTACGACAACAAAAAGTCATCTCGAAATTTCTATCATATCCATTTTGCGAAATACAAGGTGTGTGGGGGTTATCCCCCCCCCGATCACTGAATCTTATAAAGGGCATTAAAACTTCTGATCACTAATCCAGTGAGGCTCGTCCGAATTTTATACGATTACTCTATATACCTTATATGCCCCCACGGCATAATTTACAACCGTTGCCCTGAGAGCTCTGGGGGTTGTCATCCTCAAAAAAGTAATTTCCGGACCTTTCGATAATTAATTAATTACGTTGAACAAGATGGCTACCTCAAAAATTTGATTGGATGTGTTTGGGGAAATAACAGGGGTGGGAGGGGGTTAGTACGATCACCCGTTCTATATATACCTTATATGCCCTAGGGTATAACTTAAAACCCTTACCCTGAGGGATGAATGTCATCCTCAAAGACATAGTCTACGGCGCTAGTCCTTTCAATTTCCAATCGAATGAGCCTTTTTCGTAGTTTTTACGACAACAAATAACCATTTCAAAATTTCTATCAGATGCATTTCGGGAAAA
Organism: Artemia franciscana; assembly: GCF_032884065.1. NCBI lineage: Eukaryota > Metazoa > Arthropoda > Branchiopoda > Anostraca > Artemiidae > Artemia > Artemia franciscana. The sequence goes on along the minus strand of NC_088874.1, from coordinate 9,874,392 downwards.
TACGAGGTGTAGTAAGGGTATATCCACCTTGCCATCATTCTAAATCTCGAAAAGGGCACTAAAACTTCTGTTTAAAAATCCAATGAGCCCCCTCCGAAGTTTATACGATCACCAGTTTTTTATGAACCTTATATGTACCACTGCATAACTTACAACCCTTTCCCTGTGGGCTCTGGGGTGGTTGTCATCCTCAAAGACATAATTCCGGACCTTTCAACTACGTTGAACAAAATGGCTATCTAGAAATTTTGATTGGATGTGTTTGGGGAAATGTTGGGCGTGGGAGGGGTGTTACTTGTCCTCCAATCACTTTTGACTATTAAAAAGCGCACTAGCCCGTCCAATTTCCAATGGAATGAGCCCTTTTCCAAGTTTTTACAAAAACTCCTTCGATACGAAGTGCCTCGGTTTAAAACCAAAAAAAAAAGATACAAATTAGTAATAATACATTATGCCCACATTGCTCTTTCCTTATGCAGCGCTATTGCGCCGCCTACGATCTTTGGACCATTTTTGAACAAATGACTGTCTCAAAATTTGCACTGGATGCATTTGTTGAAAATACGACGTTGAGAGGGGAGGGTGCCTTCCCTCTGATAGCTTTGACTCATAAAATGGGCACTAGGAAATTTGGCTTCCAATCAAATGAGCCCATTCCAGGGTTTTTACTACCACCCTTTCCATACAAACTTCGTATGCCCTTGGGGTATGACTTACAACCTTTGCGATGAAGATTATGGGGTAGGCTGTCATCCTCAAAGACATAATTTCCAGACCTTTCAACTACGCTGAATTAAATGGCTAATCTCAAAATTTTGGTTCGATGTGTTTTGGGAAGTGATGGGCTGAAGGGGGGAGGCTTGTTGCCGTCCAATCACTTTATTATTAAAAAGGGCACTAGCCCTTTCAATTTCCAATCGAATGTGCCTTTTTCGAAGTTTCTACGATAACAAATGGCCATCTCAAAATTTCTTTCAGATGCATTTCAGGAAAATGCAGCATGTGGAGGGGGGTACCCATCCTCCGATCACTCTGAATCTCAAAAAGGTCTCTAAAACCTATGATTGGCAATTCAATGTACCCCCTTTGAAGTTTCAACGATCACCCTTTCTTTATAAACCTTATATGCCCCCAGGGCAAAAATTACAACACTTGCCCCAAGGGCGTTGGGGGGGCGTTGTCATCTTCAAATACTTAATTTCCTATTTCAATGAACAAAATGACTATCTTAAAATTTTAATTGGACGTGTTTGAGGAAATGGTAGGCGTAGGAGGAGGGTTAGTTGCCCTCCTATCAATTTTAACTATTAAAAAGGGCACTAGCCTTTTCGATTTCCAATCAAATGAGCCTTTTCTAAAATGTTATGACAACAAATGGCCATCTCAAAATTTCTATTAGATGCATTTTAGGAAAATACGAGGTGTGGGAGGGGGAGGTGGGGGTTCTATCCTCCGATCTCTCTGAATCTCTAAAAGGGCTCTAGGACTTCGGATCAGCAATCCTGTGTGCCCCTTTTGATGTTTATACGATTACCCTTTCTGTATAAACCTCGTATGCCCCAGGGCAAAGTTACAACCCTTGTCTGGAGGGTTCTGAGGAGGGGGTTGTCATCTTTAAATACATAATTTCCGGACCTTTCCACTACGCAAAAAAAACGGCTCTCCCAAACTTTTGATTGGATTTGTTTGAGGAAATTGTGGGCGGGGGAGTGGGGTTACTTCCCCTCCAATCACCTTCGAATATTAAATAGGGCACTAGCCCCGTTGAATTTCCAATCGAATGAGTCCTTTTATGAGCTTTTACATCAACTCCCTCGATGCGAAGTGCCCTGGTCTAAAACAAACCAGAAAATAAATAAATAAAACATTTTGCCCACATCGCTCTTTACTTGGGCTTTAATTATATTTCAACATGTTTTAGGCTTTGGAGCTAAAATGTTAAAACTAGGGGATGTAAAATCTGTGACAATTATTCGCATTTGCTTCAAGCAATAACCTTGTCAGCTCAAGTGCTTTGAAATGTATTCAGTAAATATTTAGTATATAATTTAGTAAATATGTTCAGTAAATACCCAGTGGCTATATTTGTTGTACTCTAAAATCCTTTCAGCAAATCAAAGCACTAATCAAACTTTACTGTACACTGTGGGGGCTGAGGTGTGTCGAAACCTTCATATTTGCAAGATAATTTATGCTTATTTTATGTGTTTAAAAAAAGTTACTCCTTTAAATGTTCGGTTACATTAAAGTTAAGGTTAAATATTAAGTCTTTGCTAAATATAAAGCATTAAACTTAGACTAATTTTGATTTGGCTCTAGAACGAGCCCTCTCGAGTTTTGATGGTGTCGTTATGGGATTGGTATAGCGACTGACATGGACTACGCGGATGACATCGTTGCTCTCGCTGCTGATCGAGCAACTGCCCAAGCAATGCTATGACATAATATATTTCTCCCAGCTACTGAGTGTGAAGATCAGCACTATCAAAACTAAAGTCATAGAGCTAAGTATACAATCCGGTTGGGAAAATTCGATGGCTTCACTTATCTTGGCTCAGTAATAGAGTCTCTTGAAGCTGTGACCTTGACCTACAGGACAGAATCAACAAAACCCAAACCATCTTCTCTCAACTCCTCCGCCATTTGTGGAACTGATGAAAAACATGAATAAGACAGAAATTTGTGTCTATAAAGCGGCTGTTAGATCATTGTCTTCTGTGCAGTTGAAACTTGGTCTCTGAAGGCGCTTCATCTCCATGGTATAAAAGTTTTTGACCACTGCTATTTACAAAAATCCTGAGGATTAGATAAACCGACAGAATCTCAAATGCTGATGTGCGTCACCGCTGCTGTAACATCAAGCACACAACCACGATTGTCAAACAGAGAAGACTTCGTTGGCTTGGCCACGTCCTAAGAAGACCCAATGACTGCATCATAAAGCAAGTGCTTGTAGCTGCTCATTTTCGAGATTGGTGCAGACATTATGGCGGTCAATTGAAGAACTAATGGGCAACTGTCAAAAACAACCTCGATACCACTGGTGGATTTCGGAAGTTTTGCAGAAAGTGGAAGAGTTGCTGGAAAGCAGGAAATTTGGTTCTAGATCGTAACAAATGGGAGTCAACCATACAAAGTCTCTTTGATGCCATGTGAGGTGTCCACGTCTGGTCCCGCAGCAAGTACAAGTACTCATCCTTTTCGAAAGGAGGATGTGTTCATGCTTGTTTTTTTTGTGTTCATCTTTTGTGTTTCCTGTGTTCATGCTTAGTGATGATGCACTTTGGTTGTGTTGCTCTTAGCATCGACATTTAACATTCTTTTGCGACTTCTTTGCTCATATTGCAACAATAGTCTCCTATAACACTGAAAAGAAAATTATTTTTGGGACATTAGATGCCGTGAAGCTAACATCTACAAAGAAGACAAAAGTGCGAGTCAGTGGGCTCACGCAGGTTTTTTTCCTATCGATTCTCGAATTTTACTGTTCTAACCCCCTCCTTCTCACTTTTAAGACACTGCAATACAAGAAATGAAAGGATTAATCATTGCCCAATTGAATGGTATACTCTGACGTCTGCACAGCTCATCCCTCGAAACAAACTATTAAAGTATTTCAAACATGACAAAATTCTACCATCAGTCAATAGCCTGGCTGACACAACCTGCACAAAGAGTAATGAACTTGAAATTTATACCTGATTATACATTGCGAAATAATTTCAGTTTCTGGAATCAAAATCAAATAGTCCAGCTCAATTCATATAAAGAGTAAAAAGGCAAAGGGCTGGATCGTCCTAATTAGAAAGCCGATTTAACACCTAATGGAAGAAGAAGGATGAGTTCAACGGGCCGTCCTATCATTCTTTTTTTCGACATAGATCATATCCTTGAAAATTTTACCGCTTGGCACGAGGTACATTACGCCGAATATTTAAGCAAAACCAGAATTCCAGTTTGTGAGAATAATAGTTGGGAGTGTAATAGTCACTGATTAATAGTTAATAGTCTATGGATTGCCGTGTGATATCAGTATCTATGTAACTTTATATATTTTATGTAGCTTTTTATATTTTTCTGGTGGCTCTTTTCAACAAAGAACATGTCTTAGGAATTTTTAGAGCTGCAATTTAAGGGTCACAATAGCAGCATATTCTGCTTTAGTTTTGTAGAAAATAAGGCTGTTATTTACCCATCATTGTTTTCTTTATTATATTTCCGTCTTAGGTTGAGTTTGCACCTCCAGTTGGTTATGTTGAACCTCAAGCCCCTCGGCCTAAACACGAAGAAGAAGAAGAAATCACAGACTTTAGCGACATGATGCCACAGCCAACAGGGTTCAGAGCTTTTGCTTGCACTGGGAACAGGTAATTTTTGACTCTTCAGAGTCATTATTCTCGGTAAATGTTCTCATTTGTTTAAGGAGGCAAGCCGTAGCGAATGGGAGACTTTGAATTTTCAGTTAATAGTGTTTATTAGACCTCTGGTGCCAAGGTATAATTGAGTGCTGGACTAACAGTGACCTACAGCATATAATAGTAGTGTGACACAAGCAAGTATGTCTATTGGATTGAAATCAACCCCTTTAACCGCACATAAGTATTCAAAGTTGCTATTCCCTGGAGATTAAGTAGCTATGTGTGATTAGCCGTCCTAGCCGAGTGGATTGGTGCGCTGAATTTAAGATCCTTTGTTCGAGAGGGCGAGGGTTCGAATCCTAGTGTACCCATTTATTTGGTTTGGGACGGGGGTCAGTGGCGTGACTCTGTAAGCTCAGCCAGAGTCGACCCAGTTCTAAATGGGTACCTGGAGAAATCTGGGGAAGGTAAACAGGAAAGGTGTGCAAAAGCACAGGATGGCCCTCATCCTCCCATTGCACTTTCTGGCTGAAGGGCCTTGAGATGGAGATCAGCAGCGCCGGTACGGACCTTCAGGGTCTAGTGGCCTATCCTTTACCTCCTTTTTTATGTGTAATTAACTCTTCTAATGCAATCAAGTGACAAGAATTCAGGCCTTTCCTCGCAGATGTCTAATCAAGCATCAATATTCGAAGCCATATCTTTAGCTCTTGCTAAGGTTTTGTTGACTGAATTGTGATTGCTTTGCCCATGAAGTAGGTTAATGAAATAAAATTTTAATGCCTTTACCGTGACCCCCCCCTCCTTCACTGGTCGGCTCAGGTGCAGATTATTAAGAAACAGAACTATGAGCCTGCCTCTTACTTCCCACCAGGTTTGGTTGCGATCGTGTCTTAGAGGCAGCCTACGTATTCAATCATATCACTTCGTTTATCCACATTTTATAAAATACGCTATCATTGCACTATATTTCACTATCCACTTCCGTTTCGATTGGTTGTTAACTACAGCTGTTTGTTATGTGACCCTTTAAAGGCATAACAACTGTCTTAGCTGCTTTTCCCTTGAAACTTGATTAAGACCTGATATACCCCTTCTGATACAAACAAGTGACAAGAATGTAGCTTTCTGCACGTAGATCTAACATTGTTACTCGATACAATAACTCGATAGTTGCTGATCGATACTGACAGTTGCTTAGGTTTTGCTAAATAAATTTACCTAGTAAGTAAGTAGTTGGGATGAGATTCTTGTAGTCTTAACCGAACCGATCCCCCTCTCTCGTTGGTTAGTTCAGGTGCAGATGGTATTTAAACAGAACTGCGAGTCTACCTCTTACTACCCCTTAGTGACTTCCCATCATATAATGTCTGGATCTGACGTCTGTTTCTGGTAGAAATACTTCTGACAGAATTTAGAATTCCCTCCACTCTTTCCCCTTCTCTTAAAGAGGTTAAATGAAACACTATTAATACACGCGGGTTCCAGCTGATAGAAGCATATGTCGGATTTTTACCATAATCATTCATCAGTCTTCTTGATTAAATAGATATCCCTGATGACGGGAACTTAGGGAAGTCTGCTTTCTCCCTCAAACAGTGGTCATATTGAACCCAGATCTTCAAAAATCAAAAGTAGGATATTAGCTGTTGTCCTGATTAAGATCAGTTGAAACTGAACAATCTCTTCGGGTAGGTGTCCTGATTACATGCTTGATGGCTCTCTTTCAAACGCATATATCAGATGTTATGTGAACTATGAAAAGGCACAACCTGGAAATAACATCTCTCACTTTCCACCAGTTTTCCTTTTAGTCTTTCTTTCTACTTTGTTAGGCTGGGATCCAACCCCCTCCCCCTCTTGTTGTTGGCTCTTATAATAAAAATCTTCTATTTTTTATGTAGACCTCTGGGAGGGAATTAACACAGACGAACATAAACTTGATTTATGTTCAAATCAAATTCAGCAAGGAATGCTGTTGCTTTTTGCTGTTCTAGGATGTCATGATGACATGAATTTACGGATTCCCTCTTCCGCAGCAAAGGATTATATATTTTTGGACAGCACAAAAGCTCTAAGTAGGACAAAGATTCTTACTCTCCACAATGTTCGATTGAGATCTGATAGCCCTTGTTAGCAGGGGAGGATACTGAGATAATGTTTGAGGATTCCCCAGCAAAACTTAGTCTCCTTAGTTTGTGCTTTCAGTCCCTCCACCCCTATACTTAGTGCAACTTTCGACCTTCTGGGGGGGACAAGTGCCGCTAAAGCCCCAACCTGGATCTGCCTCTGCTTGTTAGAAAAATTTCCGATGACAATTATTTAGGACCCCCCCCCCCCGCAGATTTTGAATCAGGTATGTATCCTCCCAAAAATATAACTAGGAAACTTACTCTTTTTCTTATCAAGTTTTCTCAGATTTAATAATATCTTCTGTAACATGAATTACAAGAATTGAGGGTCCTATAATCTCTACAGAAACTCGATTGTGTTTTTCTCAGATCTAATTGTATCTTCTGTAACATGAATTACAAGAATTCAGGGTCCTATCATCTCTACAGAAATTCGATTGTGTTTGAACACCCAAGAGTACAACTTGTAAGCTGGCCTTTACTTTCTATTATGTTTGGCTGAAACCTGACAACTCCTTTGGGTAAATGCGCAAATGACAAATGTCTGTTTTTGCTTTCCTAACCCACAGTGCTATTCCCGCATAATGGCTAAAAAAAACTCTATTTAAATTAAAATATGAATATAACGCTTAAAACGAAGAAAAATTGAGATGTCAAGCCTAAACCGAGCAGAAACAATATAAATGAAGAAATAATTTTTAAAACGAACACAATTGAACAATGAGGCTAAACTTCAAACAAACATGGTTTCCTGCAAATATGGGAGGTGCTAAACCCCTTTCCCCCGAAAAAGGCTAGGTGTGATTAGTACCATTAAGAAGCTAATATGACCTTGTTCGATTTTTGTATTTGCAGAGTTTTTAGCATCAAAGGACCCGTTTGATTTTTAGATCTGTATAGTCATAGGGAAAAACCATTACAGATGAGAATTAATACTCCAAGAGAGAAAAAAAAATTGTCGTCAAATTTTAAATCATTTAATAGAAGCCATTTAAAACGCACCTCAAATAATTATCAATACTAACGGGGTTAAAGAATAGCAGCATTTCTTTTATTATTCATCTTTTCCTTTTTTTTACATCTTTCTTAGTTTTTTCAGTGTTTGCTTTTCTGCCTGAGAACATGAAAATTCTGTATATAGCTTTATGTTATTGGTAAAAAAAAGAATGATAATGAATCTTTCTATTTAACTGTTCATTATTTATCTTATGGACTTTTTAATATTTTTGAGCTTACAGTGCTCTTCGTGGAGTCTTAATTTTGTGATAGGGTCACACGAATTCGCTAGTTTCAAGCTGCTCATTATACTAGTTTCAAAGAGTAGATTTTGTCCTGTCTAAATTCGTTTAATCATTAGAAATGAGCAAGACTTTCTCCTTTGGAATATTCTCCGTATTGGCCCCTTCTGAAAATGATTTGAAGAAACCACGCCTTCCTCTTCCGAAATCTATAACCATTCTCAACCAGTGGCAACTGTCGCTTCAATGCTCAAATGCATAGGAAGAATTGAATAGTGGTCTGTTTTCACGTTATTGGGTCTTTTTGCTAATTTTTGTAAAGTCTATGCAGAAATTAGTACTGGACTTTAGCACCGCAATATATATGTTACTGTAAATGTTCAAAATTCATGAATGTCGACATTCACCGGCGAATATCCAAAATATGTTTTATTCTCCTTGGATTTAATCAGCGTTGCCAGTCAACTTTTTCAATTTAATGCAGGGTTTAAGGATGACGGGTTAGGTTAGACTAGGCTTGGCGAAGTTACTTTGTGTCACGTTAGCTTAAGGTTATTAACGATTTCTAATATTTATAACCGAATTTAACTTAACCTAGACTAACGAAATTTCGGACATTAACGAAATGTCAGATATTCACGGTAACATTTGTATGTATACGATATTTAACACTCTTAGCATAGTTTTAGATCAATTTATGAACTAAAAATATCCGGCTTGTTCTTGTGTTTGACTCAATAATAAAATTATTCAAGCGATTAAAGCACGAACCAACTTCAAATTTAGAACAAGGCTTGGTCTGTAACAAGGTATTTCTGTAACCATACTCATAACATGAGACTACCCCATAATCAATATGGTGATATTATGTAAGAAACGATTGAAGCTTATGGGGAAACACTGAATCTAGAGAATTCGCCATTTTATGATAGTCAAACTAATACTGGACATAGGTCGATAAGAAGTTAATTTTCACAGTCTCTAAAGTATATGCTTGAGGCCTTACTAAATTCGCTATTGTTTAGTTAGCTAATTATTTAATAGATAGATAGATATTTCAGAAGCCCAAGGGCTATATGCACAACAAAAAATTCATACAGAAGAACGAAAGCAATAACCAAACAAACTACAAAATGATAAATGCCTAATCTGAAAACCGGATAACTCAATCATTTAAAATGTTTATCCTTTCTAAAAAATTATCTATAAACATACCAACTTAAGCTATTGACGAAAAATTGAGCAAAGAGAAACGGGTTTAATTTCGACAAAGCAGTGAACAAAAAATAAAATATAAAAACTACACTTTAAATAAAAAAAATATTCCGCTATTTTTTTTAGTTAAAGTGTAGTTTTTATACTTTGTTTTTTTGTTCATTGCTTTGTCAAAATTAAACCCGTTTTTTTGCTCAATTTTTCGTAAATGGAAAAGCAGTGTGGTCTTAGAAACTATTTGAGCTATTGTGGTTGAGTTACTACTTTAATATTAGATTAGTTTATGTCACTTTTTGTGATATTATCTAACATGGATTAACTATTTATCCAGCAATTTCAGATATTGGATTATTTTAGGCTTGATGGAAAAGTTAGTCGTGTTTCATTGGAACCAGTCCCTCCTCCAAAGGTTGAATACAAAAGAGGGATTCCGGATTATGATTGGACAGACGACACCTTAACTTTTATAAGAAGAGCAAAACCCAAAGTTGTATCGCAGGTATGCTACTGCTTATATCACTAATTGTAGTTTTAAGATTTTTCCTAAAAAATAAAATTGTATTGATGGTTGATATAAATAATTAATACAAGTATTTATATTTAAATCAAAAATAAGCAAATTACAAATTCTTCCAGGGGACTAGAGGAATCTCTTGTTTGACTATGAAATTTGATTGAAAAGACAAAGAAATTTGAGCGTCCCTGTGTGAGCAAGGTTTTGTCAAAGTAGGTATCACCACAGAGAATTCTCAAAGCTACCAAAGTGTTAAAGGATACTTCCTTTTAGCTGATTTTCAGCATTATCACATCAAAAAACGAAACTCACTCTGTCTAATGATTTTAAAACGGAAAAGCCCTTTCTCTGCCACAATTTTTCACAATATCATAATTTTTTTGTCATTTATTTGGATATTTCTTTCAAGCTTTAAAAGGTGTGGCAAGAGCACCAAATCAATTCTAAATTGTCATTAAAAAAATTGTCTGAAAAAAAGAACCTAAAAAAATTTATGATGGATGAGATAGGGTTGAATTGTTTTATAATCCCCAGGCAGTTCTGGTCTTTTTTTTATAATTCGAAAGACAACCAACCGCAAGGGGCATTTTTCAGGGGGAGGGGGTTTCTGCGAGGTTGTATGTCCTAGAGGTATTTTCCACAGGAGATGTTTTTCCCGGGTGGAGGGGTGTGGTTGCCCTCTGCCTTTTAAAAAGGGCAATAAAACTTTCAATGTACAATCGAATAATAAAACGTTATCATGACGTGACCCTTTAAGGATCATGTCTCTTTAATAAAACGTAATAAAACGCGATCCTTTAAGGTATCGAATCCCTTTTACCAAAAGGGAAAAAGTCCACAGCATATCCATAGCACCACGTATGTGAGTAAAACTCACCCTGAAAAGATAAAACACACAACCAGCCAAAACACGAAACAAAAACACCCTAGATCTCCTTGACTTCCTAATTACCCCCCCCCCCCCGAAAAAAAGCCATCATAACCATTGAAGAGGAAATTCGCTTGCCAGAGATTAAAAACCAAAAGTAGAATACCGTTTACCTTTCAATTTACTATTACATACTTGTTGCTCGTCAACTGTGAGAATAGTAAAAAGTAATGTCGCAATGTGTGACAGGATTAGTTTGCCATACCATAGGACCGATATGTTGTATTGGAAAAGTGGCCATTTTGTAACAACTTGGGCTCATTAGACTCGTTTTCATACTCTATTCAGATATTTATGGACAATGGTTATTAACGCCATTAGTTATGCTAACTTGTTAAATAATTTAGTCTATGTTTAGTCATGTAAATAATTAAATTATTAAAAAATAAATGAATAAATACTTAGGAGGAATTCTGGTTCAAAAATAGTTCTAGTAAAGACCAAAAAAAAATAGATTGAAACTTTTTTGCCGATTTAGTGAGATTTAGAGAAAATGCTGGAAACCCTGTTGACTAAAATAGAGTAAGATGGTGCATTACCAAATGAGACTTTATAGACCAATTACTTGCATGGAGTATTGACTGAATTTCTTTTGCAGGCTAAAGAAGAAACAACGTTTAAAGCTTTTGCAGGAGAAGGATTTAGTATGAGACGCAGACGAGAATGAAATTGAAGAAGGTTTATTCCAATTAATACGTTTTTTTTATTATGTTTCGAAATAACGCAAATAAATAGTTATTCATCTTTGCTTTAAACAAAACCCAAAATGGATATTTTTTTTCGACGAAAAATGGCAGGACTAGACTTAACCTTGCCAGGTTTTCTGGCATGTGACATATGACAACTCGTGACACTTGAAAAGCTTAGATAAACTCAAACCCCTGATATGTGAATGGCCATTATCAACTGTTGTATCTTGCCACTATTAGGTCGTTAATAAAAGTTTTCAGCAATTTTTTTTCTTGGTCATCCTAGTCTTCCAATAAGCTCTCTCTCTCCTGCTTGGGCTTTTTCTGCCACTAGTCACCATTTTCTTACCATATCAGCAGAAAAAATATCGAGTTACAGGTGGATAGACGACCTTTTATGTTAAGATTTATCCTCACATTAAAAAAAACATTTCATAGAAGAAATAAAACAAACAGAAACAACACCGTCCCCGCATTCAGACCAACGGAAATCACATTTGGTCTAACAGATTGCACCCCATTTTGGCTATTTCCCCCCTCGAGCTACAGACAGACAGAAAGTTTATTAGACAAATTGGCTATTAGACACTCAATTATTTGTCTTGGATATCCAATATTTAGGTGCTAAAAATTGCTCACTTATTAACTATTTTATCGTAAATACTTGTGCTCATGCATCGTCCTGGATCAACTTTTACCTAATGAGTGATATTCTTTTAAAACTTTCTATAATTAAAATTGTAAAACTTATTATGAATATGCTGGATTATTATGATGGTAAGCTTGAATAAATCTTTAAAAAAAGAAATATTATCTGCCATCTATATCCAATTTCTGGAACAAAAATGTGAATAGTAAGATGATAAGCTTCAATAGATATAAGAAAAAAGAAAACCATCTGCTATCTACCACAACTCTCAAATAACCTTTCTCACAGCAGAAATAAGTTGAATGAATAAAGAACGATGTTTGCTATAATTTTTTTTTCATTTTAAAACATCTTTCTGTATAAATGCTTTCAATTACAGTTGTAAATTAAAAACGTTGCCGTAGTAGAATAGCTCATTGCTCAGATACCTACCAAAAGATTAAAAATAAATCTACGCATTAACAAAGATACTTTATTTTCCACATATAAAAACTTCACGCATAGAAACCCCATAGAAATGATGCACATCCCATTATGATGATTGCATTGATGTTCACAAACCTAAAAATAAAATTTCGAAATTAATGGAGATTATGATCTTCTTCGTAACTAAAAAGACTCTTTAATGATAAACGAGATTTTTTAAACTTCATTCAGCAAATCGTAACTGCTTCATGAAAGTGCTAGTTGTCTCAGGATCTTTTTGACAACCTGGTAGTTTTTTAGGAAATTAATCAAAAAGGGTTTTCTGGAAAGTGAATTGTTTCAATTCAATTTATTAATAAAAAAAAAAAAAAAAAAAAAAAAAAAAAAAAAAAAAAAATGTATAACACCAATAATAATAAAGATCCTAGAAGCGAACTTGTTAAGGACCAAAACAACAACAAAAAATTGAAAATGAAGAAGAGAGAGAAAAGAGAAAACATGGGTAATTAAAGCAAATTGAATAAACATTTAGAGAAATATAATATCAAGATTTTAGTACATTGTTATATAGCGTCCGAAAACTTGTGGATAGCTCGACACTGGAGGGTATTAAATTCCATTGAAGTACAGATTTATAAATTGGGGATCGCTGGACGGAACTAGAGATACACTTGGGGACAATGAAGGAACGGTTGGATGAACGGAGACAGTGGCCTTCAGAATTATTACTATTAAAATAAAATAATAAGTGGGGAGGAAGATTTTTATGGTAAGCAGAGTATGCAAGGGATAGATTTAATTTTTTGATGATTTGTTCAAAAGGGATAATACCAAAATCGGAGTACAAGTCCTTGGTGGGATATAGTCGTGGCAACCGAAGAACTGCTTTGACGGCAAGGTTTTGAGCAGATTTTAATTTATTGGTAACTGAAGGATAAGTATTGCCCCAAACAGATCCGCAGTATGAGATATATGGGTAAATAAAAGAATAATAAAGGGTGACAAGGATATCGGGAGGAAGAAAATAATTCACAGGATTAATCAAACTTACCTGTCGCAAAATCATGGCTCTGATATAGGACACATGTGTTGCAAAGGATAGGCAGGAGTCTATGTGGACGCCAAGAAACTTGGCAACTTCGACCTGCGGGAGGAGATTGGTAGAATATTTGAGGCCAAGTGCTGGCTGAGCTTCATTTTTTTGTAAGGGGTTTGAAATAATACCACCTGACTTTTCTTGCTGTTAATGGTCATGCAGTTAAAGAGACACCACTCCTGTACTCTATTCAGAAGGGTTTGAGTAGAGGTGACGACGGATGGTAAATTAGTACCGGTGATGAAAAAGTTGCTATCGTCAGCAAAAAGTACTGGGTGCACTGATGGACCCAGGTCCGTAACCAAATCATTTATATAAAGGAGAAAAAGTATTGCACCAAGAACAGAGCCCTGCGGGACACCCCTTCGGACAGGTAGGGGATGTGAAGTCACCCCGCCCAAACTCACACTCTGTACTCTACCAGAGAGATAAGAGCCGAACCATGAGAAAGGAACTCCGCGAATCCCTAGGTTATTGAGTTTACTTAATAAAACACTGTGATCAACCATGTCAAAGGCCTTTGAAAAATCCAAAAATAAGCCCAATACAGTGTTTTTAAGGTCAAGTTGAGAATGTATAAGCTGTGTGGCGTCTATTAGTGCATGAGCAGTTGAAAATTTGGCACGGAAGCCATATTGATGAGGAGAAATCAATGAATCTGATGAATGATTCCCAAATACAAAGGGAGAAAGACGTCGGAATATAATTCTCTCGAGCACTTTAGATATAACTGGGAGGAGTGAGATTGGATGATAATTGTCAGGTGTACTACTATTAGAGAGAGATTCGATAACTTGAAGCACCTCTTTGCGATCAGTTGGAGAGAAAAACATGAATCTGGGATTCTTGCTAGGGTGTACTGACTGGGAGAAGGAACAGGAGTTAGCATTTGGAATATTAGTGAAATAATTATTAAAAGCATCCGGTACTGAAATTGGGTCAATTAATCTGCCACTGATGTCCCTAAGGTTAATAGGTACAGATCTTGAATTCCTTTTTTTTAAAGAATTTCATTTATTGTAGACCAAATTTTTTGCAAGTTCCCTTTGCAGTGAGAGATTTTTGAATAATAATAATTTTTCTTTGCTTCCCGGATGAGTTTGGTATATACGTTTTTGTATTTTTTATAATTGGCCAGGTCAATAACGCTACTGGTTTTGCAAGCTAACTTATAAATGTCATTTTTTCGGTATGAAGAGATTGTCAGGCTATTGGACATCCAGGGGCGTATATGGCTAGTTTTTCGGTTTGATTTACGAACTGGAAAGGTTGAACTGATAAGATGACTCAATAACTGCGTATAAGTATTTGTGGCTGAATTAACATCCTGACAATCCAAAATCTTGGACCAGTCGAAGGATTTCAAACAATCCGTGAACCGGTTCATATTCACAGTATTATATATTCTATTAGACATAGGGGTATTAGTTCTACGGGGTTGAGTAGCTGATAGGGAGGGTAAGGAAAGATAGATTGGAAAGTGATCTGACAGGTCAGAAAATATTATTTTGGAGGACAGGTGGTTTCCCAGGGAAGTGGATTCAAAAATGTTGTCAATTAAAGTAGCGGTAGACCTCATAGGATCAACTCTAGTAGGAAAAAGGATTGTGGGAAGAAGACCACTTGAGGTAAATATTTTAAAGAAGGTATCACAATCATTATTATTGCTAAAATTTAATAAATTACAATTTAAGTCCCCAAAAACTATTGCCTTCTTTTGTGGTAAATTAATAAAACTAGAAAAATCATCAAACAGATTACAAAAGTAAGGTGTCAGAAATGAGGATGGTTTATAGAATAACGAAAAAATAAAAGAATTCTCGTCTACACTTATGTCGACGATTATTGAATAAATGCATCTATTATTTATAGGTTGCAAGAACAAGAATTCACAGTCTAATAGTCTTGTGAATTTTAGACTTGATCGGATGTTAAGAGAAATGCCGCCAGAAGACTCGGTTAATTTTCTTTCAATATGAATAGCTTGAAAGCCAGTGAGGGAAAATTCATTAGTATCATCAATTTCTGAAAGCCACGTCTCCGTTATTCCAATTACGTCGAAAGGGCAGTAACCATTTGTTAAAATTAAATCTTTAAAATTAGCCCACTTATCCCGTATGCTTCTGATGTTAAAGCAAATTACATTAAGTTTGGTCTCTTCCATTAGCTTAGGTTTCACATTTTTCACAAAATCAAAAGTGTCGAGATATTTAAAGTTAATTTGGTTTAAAGGGCTATCGGGGCTAGCTAAGGTGATGGTGGACAGATTATTTGGGTCATTGTAATAGTTAAAAACAACATTATTGCACAGTGATAAATTCGTGAGAAACGTAAAATCTTGTACAGTACTTGTATAGTCCAATTCCTTCGTTTAAGGTTTGGGGTTTTCTTTCTGCTGTTAACAATATCACGTAGAATAGGACACCGTAGGCTATAAGGAACATGGGATCCATCACAGTTAGTGCATTTGGGCTGCATTTGACACGGCGAATCACGTGTTGCCTCATGAGGACCAGCACATCGAGAGCATTTCGGGAAAGAACTTTTGCAAACCACCTGTAGGTGGTTGGGTGAACGGCACTTGTTACAGCATCGTGGAAGATCGTGAAAAACAAATACTCGAATTGATTCATACTCAATCCGAATACCATCTTTTAAAGCATGTTCGAGTGACCTGGCATCCGTAAAACAGAGCTTTACGGAATTCGAGTTGCCAAGACGAGTAGCATCAGTGATCCAAGGGACCTTCTTAAACATAGCGAGTTCAAAATCACTTTCAATGCCTTTAACTAAACCATAGTACTTTTTGGATTTCATTTTCACAATTGAGGAGGGTAGGACTGACTGGGCCGAGACACAGAACTCCGGGGCAGCGGTTTTATCAATGGTCACCAACAGGTTTAACCGACTGAATCGATTCATGACCGCAAACTTGTTCCAGAGCTTGTCTGCGTTTTGTAGGATTGCTCAGATCAGGCGAAACCTTAGAGATAATCGCTGTGGCATGATTTTCATCATTGCGAGAGGAAAGGGATGGGAAATTGGTTTCGTAAGCCACCATTTTAGAAGACATAGTTTTTAACATCTGTTAACAGCTATTTACTTTCGCAGCTAATCTAGAATATGCTACCGCTGGTATACAGGGGACTTCAGTAGGTACACGAATGACGTAGCAAGGAATATCCAAATCGTCATTATCACACTTACGTAGCAGATCGAGAATATTCTTAACATTATTTGACGCTGCCTTAGCACCAATACGCTTTGATGGCTGGATATCATTGTTAACTGTGTTCCAAAATTCCACCTTAGCAGAAGAAATGACTGATCCGTCAAAAAAATCAACGGCACACTTAATTATCACTTCATCATCTATTCCGGATTCGTAATTAGACTGTATGAAATTTAGCACGGGCGAGTAAACCAGTTTCCTATCACCCACCGATCGCATGCTATCGCTGTCTGCCTCAGACATAATTCACATAATTCAATAAAAATGCCCAACTCCAATTCTCGACACTCTAAGTTTAAATATAGTCCAAAAATAAGTTTAAATGACTTATCGTTTCGAGGGGTGAAAATCCAAGAAAATTGATTGTAGATTGTCTGGGAAAATCCAAAGTAAACTTTTCACACGATTTAAAAAGGTAGATTTAGTTTGAGAGATCCACAAAATAGGCTAGAAAGTCCTTTCGCCAGAAGAGGATATCCAACTTCGTCTATAAACCCATTTCATCACAATCAAATCAGGTAATAATCACATTTCAGGCATTCAGGTAATAATTTTGTAGTTGTTGAATAAATTCAGTCTCTAATTAATTCAATATACAATCCTTTATCAACTGGTTCAGATTCAGTCTCTAACTAATTCAGAAAATAATCCTTTTTTTTTTCACCACTGGTTAAAACTGAGATTAATCCTTTTCAAAGAGAAAATAAGTCTTAACAGGTTGAAGACTAAATAGCTACTGATTAATCTTAAAAATGAGATTGGGAATCCCTAATCTTCTTTTGTCTGTTTATCAAATATCTTGTTCTGATTAAATTTTCTGAACATCATAGATTTAGAATTTCTGAAACTGTAACCAGGCAGAAGAAAGTTCACCCAAGATCTGATACACTAGGGGGGGGGTATCTTTTCATTTGCACATATGTCAGAAGGGTTGTCAGATATCAATCAGTTTTGTTGCGGAGTTAAAGCTAGTAGCCTAAATATGGCTTTTGGGTGCCAGGAAGCAATTCTTATGGAGGGAACAGAGACAGGGACTCTAAGTTCTAGTCATGTGGAAGTCAATAATCAGTCAATTTCATCTATGATCGGACTCATGAGGAGGTGGGGGACGGTGGGGGGGGGGGTAAATCCTGTCTCTATTTTCATCAGGAAACCTAACGAAACGCTATTAGATCTCAACCGAACATGGTTTGGCCAAACCTGGTTCGGCCGAACCAGTTGGTTGTAAGTATTTTAGCCATACTGTCTTGGAATTATGTATTTCTTTCAAGGGTATATTTTACTTTAAGGACAGGGTTCGAGCCCTGGTGTCGCTGGTCATTTGGTTTGGAACGGTGTCAGTGGTGCGACTCTGTAAACTTTGCCTAAGTCAACTCAACTTAAAATGGATATCTGGAGAAATCTAGGGAAGGTAAACAGGAAGTGTGGCAGAGCCCAGTATGGCTGCCTCCTCCCTCTCCCCTCCATGTAGGGTCTTTATAGTTCAATGTTCGTATTCTTTACCTTTTTTCTTGTTTTTTACAGTCATTTTAAATCCAAAAATTAGTTAAATTAAAATCATTTCGTGTTTTTACCACTATGTGTAAATGCTAATTATTACTTAAAGCAGGAGAAGAAAAGTTAAATTTTTCCATTCAAATATTTTTAATGCAGGTTTATAACGAACTTTCTTGGAATTCAAGTTATTTTAACCAGAGTTTTTTGCTAACATTGCTCTATTGACGTATCTTGCACCATGAACTGTATTTAAAAAAACAAAGAAAGATGGAAATACCTCCCCCAGAAGTGGTCCTCTTTTAAAAAGTCAGCTGCTTCTTTTGCTTCCTCTTGAGGACTCAGCTTGACTCTATCATTCTCTATAACGGTCGTAACTTTTTGCGTTTCTACTCCACAGACGAAATTCAAAGCTCGTCGCCAGGTTGGAAGCTTCTTCTCAACTGAAAAAGATAATTTTTCGATTTTTCTAGCCTTTTTCTAAACTTTTTAATCTGTGCTAATTGCCTACAAGCATATCGTGTGCGTGTGATTTTATTTCATGAAGCTTTGCGAAAGGGATTTGGACTTCATCTATACGCACTTGATATGTCTAAAGCTTTCGACACCATTTCTCATGGACAAAACTTTTATTCCCTTTCTATCCCCTTTCTATCCTGGAGTTTGAACTGTCAATTTTACGTGCTTTATCATTTCAGTATAAAATTCATTTTCAAATTCAATGTGCCCTTTTAAATAATTTTAAATGCATTAAATAATTTTTTTTTAATATTTTAAATATTTAATTTTAAATTATTATTATTATGTAAGAATTAACGACGCTTCTTGACTACTAAGGTCCCTGCGTCGGCCCTGCAGTGCATTCTTGCAGCGTGATTCGATCTCTGGGTCCCGTATTACCAAGCTAAGGTCAAATCCACTGCGCCACCACAGGACAAAAATTTGAGGCACCAATGGGATTTAATTTTAAATATTTTAGATAATTTAAATTTATAAATAATTTTGCCTTTTATAATAATAATGCATTTCATAATAATAATGTAAAAATAATGCATTGCCTTTTAAATAATTTTTAAGACCACACCGTCTAAGCGTGACAAAACGAAAAGAAATGGAGAATAGCTTCAGTGTACAAAGAAAAAATAAAGTACATACGAGGATAAGTTTCTGTCCCCCCCCCTCGACCATCCTCAGCGCACGGAGGTAAATTAAGTGTAAAAAAATGGATAAAAGTCCTAAGGACAAAAAGGAAACTTAAAAACAAGTATTAAATGAAAAGACCGTTCCTGAAGCAATAATGTAAATGCATTTTCTCTTTCTATGAAATATAACCTAGTCTGCCCTTAATTATTTGGATTTAAATGTGCCTTTTAAATCAGGAAATTATGTGTCTGGGAAAATAAATACCTGGTGGGGGGTTAAGCAGTAGTAGTAGTGGTAGTGGATTTCTTTAAAATTTTATTTTTAATGTGCGTCTGTTTCAAGTATTTCTCTGGTATATTAATTACCTGGACAATCTTTTACTTTTGGGGTCCCCAACCCTGTGGCCATGAGCACCATGGTGCCAGTGGAACGATTCATATGTGCCCGGCACTATTCAACCGAGAAAGGATCTTCTATAAACATTAATTAAAAATGTGAATTGTTTTTATTTATTTGTTAGAGTTTTAATTTTTTTTTACTTTTTACAGTGTTTTTTTTTCACACTGTATGTATGAGGTGTTCCTTTGCTAACAGTTCTTGTCACCTATGTCTATCGCCGAGCCAGACTGCACTCCTCACTAGCTCTCACGCTAGCCTGGAGCCGCGTTGTTTTCATTATGATTGCTGCCCGATCGGGCCGTGACAGGAGCTAGGAGACATCTTCGTCTATTTAGCAAACACGAAGTTTTGATATTGGTTCTGAAGGTTTTTAAAGGGCTAAAAGCGAGGTGGGCAGGGCCAGATCTAAACCTTTGGCGCCCCAAGGCCCAAGCAATTTTTTTCGGGGAGACACAGAGATTTACAGGGATAGTGGAATCCCTGAACAGAAGGCAACTGATGAGTGATGGGCCAGAAGTAATGCAAGAGAGAGGTGATACCGAGCTCTCAGGTGCCATTCTTGGAGACATCTGACGGTTTATAAGGGGCTACGGGATTCCTGTGTTGTTTTAAAATCACTTGTTTGGGAATAGGTAGGGCAGCAGCAAAGTGTACCTGGCACTTTAACGATAAGTCATATTAGTCCAACTTTTGCTAAGAAAAAAAAATCGCTCAATGTTTTTTCCACGCCCATTGGCATTGTGTGCCTATAGGCCCGGGCCTAATGTGCCTGTGCGTAGTTCCTGACCTTGAGGTGGGCATTCTATTATATTATTAAGCGATAATATATCAAGATTGAGGGGATAGTTATAGTCCATGTTATAAAACATTTATACATATAATGTAGATCAGACGTATGTTATAAGGTTGATATTATATTGTAGTTCAATTACTATTTATTTTTTATTTCTTTAGGCCGAAAATAAGTGGACCGAGTGAAAGACAACGACTATAACTTTAACTAAGACTGGGAGGAATCATATTGTTTCGTTAATTTGAAAAATAAATGCGATTGTTTGTTATTTAGTAGTAGTATTGCAGTGGCAAAAAACGTAATGTTAAACCTCACTTTCAGACAACTTACGGCACTTTTGATCTGGATTATTCACTTAAATTTGAAGTAAGAAAGAAAAAAATATGTCAAATAAAATCAACTCTAACTGCAACACAAGTTTTTTTACTAGACGTGTGGAAAATTCTAAAAAGGCCGCCATTGCTTCTCTCAAAATCTCTTACATGCTCACAAAAATAAGACACCTTTCATTGATGATGGGTTGTTTTAAGAACTATTCTTTACTGATGCCCATTGTTTGTTTGATGGATCTTTCAACAAACGTGAGATTGTCTCAGCAATACAAGACTTACATTTGTCAAGTAAAACTGTCACCAGAAGAACACTAACAGACATCCAATTTCAGTTAAAGACTGACTGGGTTGTGACTGGTTCTTGTTAAAAGTTTGACAAGTCAACAGATATATCAGACACCGCACGGATAGCAGTCATGGTGAGATGGTATGTAGTAACTTCACAGTAAAAGAGGATATGCTGAAATATTACCTATGAAAGGACAGACAAGGGGCGAGGATACTGATAATAAAATCAGAACACATGCCAAGTCAATAATTGTCCCTTTGCAAAAGCTGTCTGTGATAACCACCAATGGGGCTCCAGCAATGGTAGGTAAAAACAAAGGATTTACATACCTCTGCAAGAAGGGTGAATCATTTTCAAACTTTAGGTCTTACCACTGTATTATCCATCAAGAAGCTCTGTGATGTAAAACATTGCCCTTACAAAAATAATCAATTATATTTTAGCAATTCCTTTGCAACACCGACTTTTAAGACCCTGTTAAAAAATACTGAAGATGAGACCATGATCTTAATCTGCATACTGAAGTACGTTGGCTCAGTACAGAAAAGGTTCTTACGAGATTTGTGAGTTTGACTGAAGAAATAAAAAGATTTTAAACGATAAAAATGAAAATTATGATGAAGAAACTGAGTCTCGGTGGCTGATTGATTTTGGATTTCTCACAGATATCATGAATAAAATTAATTCTTTAAATTTGCAGTTTGGGGAAAGAGTCTAGGAGAACAAAAACATAGCTGAAATGATAAGCTCTGTAAAGTAATTTAAAGTTAAATTGGATTTATTAATATCACTTCAGCAGGTCAATTCTCTCATGCATTTTCCACAAATGAAGCAAATGCTAGGTGATAAAGAATTAATCAGGTCATTAGTTATTAATCATCTTCAAGTTTAGAAAACAGTTTGAACAGAGATTTTTGCAGTTTACACAAATCGAGCCAATTATTTTTCTTCTGTATCAATCCTTTTAATTGCCAAATGAATGTAGGCTATTGGAAATAGGTGCATGCATTGCAAGTGTTGTTAAAGGCGAGAAAGAAGAGTTAGAGTTAGAAATGTTGGATCTTAAGAAGGATATTTTCCTAAATTCATTAATATCATAGGACTTTTGAAATACCGTGGACACAGAAAAGTTTCCATTTTAGATAAAAGTGGCATATGACATTCAATCATTTTTTGGTTTGACATTTTTATGTGAATCATTTTTTTTCAAACATGAATTTGAAAAAGTAAAATATAGACCTCAATTCACTGTGGAGCATCTTTATAAGGATTATTACAGGATTATCATCATACTTTCCTAATTATGAGGTGTTGACTAATGCTATGCAGTGCCAAAGATCATATTGACATGCTGTTGTTTACATTATGTAAATATATTTCTCTGAGTGCATATAATTTGAATAATAATTTTATTATTTGAAACGTTTTTGTTTATCATATATTAATAAATTTTGTATAAAAGAAATAAATTATAGGAATGAGAATTCATGGAAAGAGTTTGTGGTTTAAAAATAGGTGGTGCACTTCACCCTATCGATATTTTAGAATGTGCTCAATGAAAGTACAAAAAGGTTGGGAATCCCTGTTTTACTTGTTAGCAGATAAAAGCCCAGCTTTGTAGCTTGTGTTAAGGTCTTGCTCCTTCTAACGGCAAGACAAGACTTTCTATTTATATGGATCCTTTTGAAGGACTTTGTCTTTAAGGAACATAGCAAACACTATTGGAGAGGATGGAATCAAACGAGGAGGGAAAGCTCTCCTAAACTTAGATTATGCTGATGATTTGAGTGTTATAGATGGGGATGTTAGTACAATGAACGAATTTTTGAAGACTTGAAAATTTTGAAAATTAATATTGAGAAAGCAATGTCGCGAAGACTGGTAATAAGTGAAGGTGAAGAGGTAATATTGGGTGACGAGAAGATCGATCAAGTGGACAGCTTCACTTATATAGTTAGTAATATTAGTAAAGATTGTGGGTGCAGTCAATATGTTAAAAGTAGGATAGCCTAGACCAAAGGTGTTTTTTCACAGCTGAAAAAAGTTCGGAAGAATAGGAAGATAAGTCTGCGAACCGAGACTTGAATATTGAAAGCTACAGTGTTGACAGTTGTCAAGTATTGTTCTGAATTGAGGGTGCTCCGACAGACAGAGGAAGATTTGTTAGATATTTTCCAAAGAAATTGTCTACAGATTGTTTTGGACACCCATCTGACTGACCATATTTCCAACCGTAAGCTGTCCGAAAAATTTGGTTCAATCATACTTTCCATGGCTAAAATGACGGAAAGGTTGAGATGGCTAGACCATTTTCTGCGGATATAGGATGACAGATTAGTTTAATAGAGTCTAGTTATGACAGAGTGTATACGCGTGAAAGGTGAAGATTCCCCCTTTAGATTGGTGTGGTGGGTTTCTCCAATGAAAGTTTTAAAATAGACACTCAAAATATAAGATTTTTTTGTTTCGAGCCCCCCTCCCTTAGGAAATGATGAAAAACTATTATGGTGATAAATTTAACATTTACCAATAGGAGTTTGGGAGACTCCAGGATGAAAATTCGGAAGAAACCTTCCAGGGACTGTTAAACTAAAGAGTCAAAAATTGGACAAATGTAAAAGATAGACGGAATAAGTTCAGGTTAATAGTTTTTGAAGTAGCAGAGGAAAGTTAAGAAGATAGCTAGGAATACTATTGAATGCTAATGTAAATATAATGCTTTTATATAATTTTTTGTATATATTTGTATATGTATATAATGCTAATATAAAAATGCTTTTTGTTTAAAAAAGAGAAAGAGAGACTTATACAAGAATTATTTGAGGGATAGATCATTTGAAAATAAGGGGAATACAAAGAAAGTAGTGAAAGCATTAAAATATGAATTAAAATTGTTTTAAGTTGCTGAAGATTTAGAAGATGCAGCCAGACGACATAATAGTAAAATATTGCATTGGCATGTTGAAAAACCGAGTGGGAACAATCATTCTACACTTGTCCCAGTTAAAGATAGAAACAGTGCCACAATTAGTGACATGGAAGGAGTTAAAGAGAGATAGGTAGAATATCTTGAGAACATACTTAACTGCGATAAAGTTGCAGGAAATTATATAGAAAAGAATGAAAAGGTTTGTGACACTTTAGAAGTGAACGAAAATTAATTTGTTAGAAAGATTTATAGACAGTACTAAAAAGGTAAGAAGTTAGCAAGGCCCCTGGTGATGGTAGTGTGGTAATTTTTTTTTTTTTTTTTTTTTTTTTAATATGGTGATTGTGAAGTTAGAGATAAGTTACTACAGATTGAAAATATAATTTTAGAAAAAAGGAAGTATCCAGTGATTTTAGAAAAAAAACTTTAAGTAAACCCTTCTATGAAAAAGTGATGAAAGCGAGTGTTGCAATTATAAAGGCATTAGCCTGGTTTCTGTAGGAAGCAAATTACTTAGTATGATGATAATTTTTTGACTTAGACTTTTGTAGATAAAGTTTTAAGAGGAGGACAATGTGGTTTTAAGAAGGGGGAAAGGATGCATTGATTGGATTTTTATTCTTAGATTAATAATTCAGAAGTGCCTGAGTCATCAGACCAGTTTAATCTTTAGCTTCATACATTGTGATTAAGCGTTTGATTTAGCCGATAGAAGAGCTTTAACGATGGTTCTATCCTTGTATGGTATACAATATAAACACAATAAAGTGATTTGTGTTACGTACGAAAATGAGATTACTATGATTCACATAGAAATTAGGTTAGTAGCCGAAGTCATATTGGATCGGGAGTTAAGCAGTGTTGTGTTCTATCCCCATTTATATGGATCATTTTGATGGACTTTGTCCTAAGGACACAGAAAAGGCTCTGGAAGAGCTTGGAATCAAATGGGAAAGTACGGTAGAATTAGTTAGGTTTAGATTATGCTGAAGATTTGAGTGTCCTAGGTGAAAATGTTAGCAAAGTGAATAATCTTTGTTTGAGGTTCTGAGAGATCAGGGTGCAAGAATAGGTTTAAATTATATGTTCAGCAGACTAAGTCGCTTAGACTGCGAGTAAGTGAAGTTGAAGAGGTAATGTTGGTCAACGAGACGATTGATGAAATTGATATTTTCATTTACCTAGGTAGTATTATTAGTAAAGATGGTGGATGTACTAAAGATCTTAAAAGTAGAATAGCCAAGTTTCAGGGTGTTTTTTATAGTTGAAAATTTTTTGGGAGAATACGAAGGTAAGTTTGCGAACCAAGTTTAGAATATTAGAAGCTAGGTCAAGTGCGATTCTGAAACGTGAGCGTTCCGAAAGACGCGGGAGGATTTGTTCAATATTTTCCAGAGAAGTTGTATACGGATTGTTGTGTGGTAACCCGTCTGACAGACCGAATGTCAAACAGTATGCTGTACTAAAAAATATAGTTCTATTCCAATTTCTAGGGCTGTAACGAGAGAAAGGTTGAGATGGTGAGGACACCATTTGCGGATGAAAGATGACAGATTGGCAAAGATCGTCCTTTTTGGACAACCATCTAGGGCCAAGCAAAAAGTGCGTTGTCCGTGAATTTGGGGAGAGGAGATCGTAAGGAAAGATTCGTGGGAAATAGGAACTTTTTGGGAAGGTGTAAAAAGGGAGGTTTTAAATATATTGGGATAGAGGAGGAGCATGTTTAGCTGTGTTGGCCTTAGGTGGCTTGATGCCGCAGTGAGTTGTTAGTTATAGTAATAGGAGACATATTTACCAAGATTTGTTTCGCTTTCATTTTGTCTTTTTAGCTCACGTCTCTTTGCCAGTTCTGCTTGTTCTTCAATTTCATCTCTCAGATCCAAACGGACTTTGCGACTGTATCGTGTCCACCAAGTTAACCGGTGTAGCTAAAACAAATAAAGTTTTAAGAAATTTTTCAAGCCAAAGTATAGTCAAATCTGTCAACCAAAATTGTAGGATTTATGGATCCAATGATTTTAACTTCATATTTTGAGATGGAAAATTTAAAAGACAGGACTTAATTTGAAAAGCTGACATCGGCCAGTTTTTCCACTTTGCAGGATTTATCCCAAACATCAGTATTTCTGTCAACCAAGTAGATTTTTTCAGAAATTTTGGAAATCTAGGATTTCTCAGGATTTTTTTTTTGTCTACATTACTTTGAATTTGTTGCTGTTTAACAAGAATTTGACGTGTAGGGATAAATGATCATAAAAGAAAATGTATTTATGAATCAAAATTCTTTAACCCTTTCGGGACTGATGGGATTTACAGGTGTCAACTAACCGAAAGCTGGTTTTGGCACCTCAGAATAAAAAAAATGAGATTTTATAGATAACGTCAGATACACCGTTTAGAAACGATTAGACTGATACGTCATTTTCATGACGAAACGAATAAGAGTGTCAATAAGGATAAGTCATTTATTAGACAGTGAAAATTCGAAAACATAGACAGTTTTCATCATCAGCAGAAATACTAAAGTATAATAATTAAAAAAAAACTGTATTTATACAGAAAAAACTATTATAACTTCTGGATAACTGAATGTTACCGGTCCATTGCTTAAAAAGCTCATTAACATTTTGGCTTAAAAAGTTCATTCAAAGTCTTGAATTCCTTAATCTTGCTTAAATTTATGTTGAATTCTAAATAGGGCTGGTACAATCGTTTCGTCAAAGAAAGGCAGTGTGGTCTGTGAAAAAAAAATCAACGTTATTTCCATGTAAAAATACGAAAATATCTTATTTTGCAATTAAGCTTCTATTGCTGTTCTGATATAGGTAAGTAAGCGCAATTTTTCCCTAATCTAACAAACCCTTAAAACTAGTTTGGGCTGTATGAAATTTGGTCATTCCTCATAGATTCGGGATAACAGGACTCTTTTTCACTGGACCCTGAGGTGCCTTTTCTCAGAAGCATTACCTCTTGAGTGAAGTTTGTTTTTGATCTCTTTTTGAAAAAAATTAGTGGTATACAACCTTTTAAAACTAGCTTATATGCAGCGAGATGCCTGAGCAGTAGTGGAGCAGGACAGGGGGGAATGACTCCAAGATCTGTTTGTCCCCTTAGATCTCTAAACATACACTTTTGAAAAATATATTTTCTTATATTTTCTTGAAGAATAGTTTTCATAAAAAAAACATGACAAACCAAAAAAATACCTCCCCTAGATTTTGAAAATACATTTTAAAATTATTTATAAGGATTTGTTAGGAGTTATTAGGGTTTGTTAGGATTTGTTTGTTAGGATTTCCATGGGATCTAAATATTAACAAAAGCTTGTTGAATGAGAGTCCATCAGTAGAAATTAATTTCTGCTAAATTGAACCACAAGCTGTCGTAGACTGTCGTGAGCACGACAGCCTACGAAAGTCTGAACTTCCTGAAATGCTTGACGTTCTGACATTATTTCCTACCTATTTTTTTCCTTCTGTGATATTACTTATGAAAAGGAACAGATAGAAGCTTAAGCTTGATTTAGGAAAGGACACTTTTCCTTTGTCATACAAGTCTATACAACAAGTTTTAAGCAAGTTTCCGGATCGGTGAATGGACCGATTCATTAATGATTCACTAATGATTCATTCACTAATGAGTGCAATGATAGAAGTATCCTATCCTTTTGGCAGAGAATTCAGCAGCTTATTGCAAAATTGTTTGCTTAAGAGAGAACATATACCTTAAGTAGAATACTTAATGTATTCTTTTACCTGGTATTTATGTTTGCAAGTACTTACAGAGCTTAAGGTATATGATCCCTCTGAAACAAGCAATTTTGCCACTGTGAAGTGATAAAGTGGCACACTTTTATCACAGAACTAAGAGACTTATATTCCACTTATACCTTAAGTGGAAAACTTAAGGTATTCTTTTACCTGGCATTTTATGTTTGCAAGTACTTACAAAGCTTAAGGTATGTGTTCCCTCTGAAACAAGCGATTTTGCCACTGGGAAGTGGTAAAGTGGCACACTTTCATCACAGAACTGTGAGTAAGTATTTACTTCGTTTTCTTTGTTTTAGCTCCCTTAAGTAGCGATAGGTTGAAGAGGGGATCGGAATAGGAACAATCAGATATGAGGCCTGTACTTTCACCAAAGGGAACCATAAGTTGAAAAGCAACAAAATGACTCGGTATGAATGATTTGGTCGATATAGGGTTTCATTTGAAATAAAAGAGATTAATCAGCTATAAAAAGGACTTGACAATATTATATTCGTCAATCTACCGGAAGATAGGAAGGAGAGCCTTAAAGTATTCTGCCTCGTAAATTATTAATTTGTTTTCTAACAGGAGAAAACAAAAAAAAATATGGAAAATGAATTCAATTTAGCCAAGAACAAATATAGAAAATTATAAGATTCAGCCCCCCCCCCAAAAAAAAAACAGAAATATTCTTTCCTGAACAAAAACAAAACTGTTTTTACAAGACTTCAAAAGAATACTTGTGGATTAGTTGATATTTATACTAGAAGATTGTACTTTCTAGTTAAATTACAAGATTGTACTAGAACTTGTAAAAATTCATTGTAAAAAAGTTTTTATTGTAAAAAGTATTGTAAAATTGATTGTAAAAAGTAAAAAAAGTCTCTGTGACTTGCATCAAAAGGACAGGATACTTGTATCACTGTTTTCATTAATCTCAAATTCAACCGTTCACCGAATTATATTTGTGATATTGCTTGAACTTTTCTTGAGAACGATCTCAGCTTTATTCAAAAATAGGAATATTGTTTTTTTAAACTAAGTATTTGAGATTTTTTTAGATGTTCAATCTAAAAAAAAACATGTACACGGTATTCTATAAATGCAATTTGGCAGATGAATAGAGAGGAACCTCGGCTATGGAATGATATCAAAAATATTGTCTTTCGCTGATATTAAATGAAAAAAACAGTTTTTTTCAACTGAAAATAAGGAGTAACATTAAAACTTAAAACAAACAGAAGTTGCTACGCATATAAGGGATATCATCGGAATCATTAATGTCAAATCCATCCTTTCACCAAACCAGAATTATGATAATACTTATGCTTTTTCTTGAAGGAGGATGTAAACGTGCTTAGAAAATATGAAACTTGTTATTTTTCAACTATTTTTTTTTTACCAATTCTCAAAGCATTTTTGTAAAAAAAATATATACCCAATTTCATAAATATAATTCGGTAGATAGATAGAGCTGAATCTCACCTATGGAATGATATAAAAATGTCTTTGGTTGATATATTAAGACTTTAAGGGAGAAGAAAAATAACAAACTAAAAATGGCATGGGGAACATAAGCCTTAAGTACATTTTTTGAATGTTTAAGGAAATTTTCAAAATTTTAAAATTTTATAAATGTAGTTCTTGTGGCAAAAAAAGAACTAAATAAGAGGAACAGAAACTACGAAGATATGCAGGGTCAAGAGCACTACGGTAAGAAACTACAGCAAAAAAAAATACGGTAAGAAACTCGAAACTACGTACATATGCAGGGTCAAGAGGCTCGGTAAGAGCACTTATAATGACAGCAAAAAATCCAGTAATTAGAAATAATATACATCCAAAATGGAGAAAATGAATATCTCCAACTATTCGCATGATAACCTCTGGTCTTGTGTCAGGCTCAACTGAAATAAAATTAAAAGATAGGTGAACAAAGGCTGAGAGTTAGTGTGAGTGAATGAGCAAATAAATGAAGAAATAGAAATTGTTAGTGGGCTCTCGAAAACAAGCCTGAATTAATCACCCATTGCCCTGGCCGTCCCCGAATGCTCAGTGTTGCCAAATTTTGAAAGAATCGCCGATCGCCCAATCCATCACCTTGCTTACTGTGTTGCCACATTTTGTCTCTTATAGCCTAAAGAACCTTTAAGAATACTGCAAATCATAAAAATACTCACTAATATATGTATTGCAAATGTAATCTGACAAAGACTCTGCTTTTTAAATAAAAATGTAGATAGAGAGTGATGCCATCACAAAACTAAGATATGAATAATTTCCAATAGTTTTACCCTCCAAATTTTTTTAATTAATGAAATTAAACTTGGAACAGTTATGTATTAATAATATTGAGAATTATGTTATTTCTTTTAGCTTGAGTTAATAGAAAAAAAATGCGAATTGTTACTGGCCTCTGGAAGTCCATCCAAGTAATTCGTGTCGAAATAGATTGGCTGAATGAAAACGATTCATTCAGCTCCACAGCTTCACTCTATGCCAATAGGCAGTGAAGAGGTAAGAGTCAATTTACAAACATTTAGTAGGGAGAGGATTCAAAATGTGCTTTTCAAAGTGTAGGTGGGTAATTCTGTAAAAAAAAATTTTTCAATAGAAATGCTAAAAAAGATATTTTTCAATGAAAGGGCCTTTCAAGAGTAGTTTTCGAGATCTAGGAGGGAAATTCAGGGGGATTTTAAGAAGGATGGGGGGTTTTCCTACAGTCAGAATAACTAGACCTCCCCTTCCAGAACCAGTAAACCGATGAAAATTACTGTTATTTCTGAACGATCTTTGCTGAGACTAAATAAAAAAAAACAAGTTTTTTAGCTGCAAGTAAGGGGTGACATTAAAACTTAAAACGAACAGAAATTATTCCGTATATGAAAGGGGTCGTCCTCTCCTCAACGCCTCGCTCTTTACGCTAAAGTTTGACTGTTTCTCACAACTCTACTTTCTAACACAATAAAAGATTTTAGCGTAAAGAGCGAGGCGTTGAGGAGGGGACGACCCCTTTCATATACGGAATAATTTCTGTTCGTTTTAAGTTTTAATGCCGCTCCTTACTTGCAGTTAAAAAACTTGCTTTTTTTATTAAATTTCTGAATGTTTTTTTAATTAATGCATGTTTTGATTTTGGCTCACCTCACATGAATAATTAAAATGAAATTTGCGTATTAATTTTTTGGGGGGTAAATGGCTTTGTCATAGTTTTGATCGGACGACTTTGATAAAAGAAAGAGTGGGGGAGGAGGCCTAGTTGCACTCCTATTTTTGGTTAATTAAAAAGGCAACTAGAACTTTTTTTACGAACGTTTTAATTAGTAATAAATATACGCAACTTACGAATTAACTTACGTAACGAAATTCTATATTTGTATATTTTTATTATGTATATGAAGGGGTTCTCCCCTCATCAATACCTCACCCTTTACACTAAAGCTTCAATTTGGTCTCAATTCTTTAAGAATGACCTCTGAATGACAAAGGCCATAGAATAAATAGTTGAAATTACTAAAAAATACTTTAGCGTAAAGAGTGAGGTATTATGGAACAACAAGAAAAATTTTTCCATAAGACAGTGGCATGTGAACTCAAAATAGTTATTTCTACCCTATATCCAAGGGCCGTCCTCAGCAAAACAAATGAAAAATAAAAACAAATGGAATCCTGGTTGAACTTCCCCGAAGTAACGATGCTAGGATAGTTTTAAAAAGATTTTTGTTTTAACGTGAGTTTCATTAATATTTCTCGTTTGTTCTGCTGAAAACGACCGTTGGATATAGGGTCAAAATATTCATTTAAAGTCCGCAATCCACGGTCTTATAGAAAAAACTTCCCTATTATGCTTTATATTGTGTTATCTATGAAGGAAATGCAGTGTGGTCTTCATCACTATTTACATTGACCGAAGTCTTCCCCACAAAATCATGTCAGGTCTGAATCCCAAAAAGACACAACTTGGACACTATCTCTTAAATTCCACACACGTAGGTTTGACCGTCTTTTCGTCAAAGTTTTGACATCCTGGACTTCGGAGCCCCCCCCCCCCACACACACAATTCTCTCTGCAGAGAATGGACGTTGTTTGGGTGCCCAAAAAGCACCACCAACAAACTTGCTAATATTTCTTGTAAAGGCCCAGTAAGATCTGGTAATTCTTTTTGCTACGTACTCTGTTGATAAAACATTCTGACACCATCACCTCTTTGGACAGAACTTGTATCAGACATGGACTATACCATTGGGACACTATATCTTAGACATTGGGCATTTGGCAATGTCTCTCGTTAGATGTCCTGATGACAAAATTGAGGAACCTTTTCTGTTTCTTGCAGAGGGTTAGATCAAGTTGAGATCCCAAAAGGCATAAAAAAAATCTCCTACTTCAAACCATTTTTGTTAGAAGCCTGACAATGTCACTGGTGAATCCTCTGATGACAAAAGTTTGAGAATTCCCCTGCCTCCTGCTTCTTGCAATATTGGAGTGTGTCTGGAAAAGACACACTCTAAGCGCAAAGCTAAGAGCAAAACTGACACTATAAGAGCAAAACTGACACTACAGTTTACTACCTATTAAGTTTCGTTGAGAGGTAAGTCCTTCTGGTAGATTTGAAATTAAAAAAATTCCATAAGACTACCCTCTCTTCCCTCCATCTATGAGGAGCATCCCTGCTGCACTTACTCAGTTTGCTTCTGGGCTATTTTTTCCGTGCACGGAAAACTTTAGGAAACTATACAAAAAATTAACTTTATTAAAATTCTGAACCGTGGATTTATTAATAGACTTCTGAAGAACGATTTCCGAAAATTAAGGAGGGGTGAAGAAGTTTTCATATGAATTATTTAAGAGACGACTCTCTCTTCCCCCATCTATGACTGGCGCCCCTGCTGGATGCAACTCGGTCTACTTTTGACCTATTTCTTGTGCTTGCAAATTTGAAAAAAAAATTATATAAGAAACAAACTTCAATGAAATTCAGAATATGGTATTTACATATTAATTTTTCCCGAATAATTTTAAAAAATAAAGGAAGGATGCGGGGTTTTCCATATAAGCTATTTAAGAGATATAAAATTTCCATGTTTAAAGCAAAATTTACATTGTATGATCCCTAAGTGTTTTGTCGTTGATTCCTGTTTACACTATTACGTAGGCTAGAAACAAAAAAAAATCTTAATTTTATTCTATTCGAATTATATAACTTTGTTGAAAACTTTCCCTCATCATTTCACAATCCAAGCTACGCAAAACGCTAGATGGCATTTGTGTTTTTTCTACACTAGCACCAGTTTTCACTCTTGTAAGTTATTCATACTTTTTTGAAATATATTGAACTTGTAGAACGACAATATGGCCCTAGAAATCAAAATTGAAATTATTGCAATCAAAATCCTCATCCTACCAAAAACTTTTGAGCATCAATCTCTAACCGTCACTGAGGTAAAACAGATATGTACTAAAAAGAAAGGAATAAAAAGAACATAATTATCCAAAAGCTAGATAAGACACTGTGAGACTTAGAATAGAACAATATGTAATTTAGAGTGAAAATATCTAAGGCACCTAGAGTAGGTTGAAACTTAATGTCGAGTAAAATGGACCAACAAGGTCAAATAGCAGAAAAGTTAAAACTAAATATTGCTAAAAAAATTAAAAAAAACTAAAATATTAAACCTTTTTAGTTAGGAAAACTAAAACAAATCCCATCACTAGATACGACAAAAGAATATTGACAATAATTTTAGATAACATTGAGTTCTAAAAGTATGATTGTAGTCGTGACATAAAATGGCTTTTTAGGTTATGAAATTGAATGTAACATTCTTTAAAATTCTCCCGAATATTATGCTATGGAAACATTAAAGCTATGGGGTCCTGTCAATTTGTTTCCTTTTGAGCTGAAATTAATAATGATATAAATTCTTAGATGTAAAAGAGTTTGAAGAAATAGACACTGAAAATAGACACTCAATTAGACCAATTGACACTGATTCAGGAATGACATGTCATAAATTTGTTTTAACTAATTTTGGGCTTGAGGGACTGAATTTTACAATAATAATTGCCATAATTGGTTCTAATAAAGGTTACGTAATAGTAAATGGAGACTTAGAGTAATAATGTACGATAGAATGAAAGTATATAACCACTGAAGATATAATTTTCTTTAGTTTTTTTTTAATCTCACATCCTCTCCCCTCAGCGGTAGTAACTTTTCCAAGAACAAAAACTGCTTTTATAAAAATGTAAAATTATAAATGCCACCGAAATTTTATGCTGGAAATGTACTTAAACTCTAAAACTAAGTTGGCGCAAAAAATTAAGATGTCATAGCCAGAAAAATACATAAGAAAAAGGACATTTTTTATTTAATATCAATGTACGCATTCTTCTTTTCCTAGAATGTGGAATAGAAAATTCTTTTAAATTAACAGACTATAGTAGTAAGCGATAGTATTATAGTCAAACCTGGATCTAATTAAGAAATCACAATCAAAACTCTAGAGAAGGCCCAGAAATACATTGTGGAATTGCAATAATGATTCACTATTAATATTACACTGCTCCTGAAAATATTGAGTATGTAATTTACAGAATATTCACCTGAGCCACACGGTGGAATGACATATCCGAACTCTAGGCCAAATCTTATAATACCGGTGGCAAGGCCAATCATAAGACTCCAAAACGCTCCCTAAAATTAAAAGAGAAGAATCAGGCCTATACTAAGATGTCATCTCGGTAAATAGGCGATTTCTTTACCGTTTTTTTTTTTTGTAAAAAATAGATTGGTAAAATTTCATTAGGCTATTTTCCTTAATTTTCTTAGCTTTTTTTGAAAATTTTACGACCAAATTTTCTAAAAATTAAAACCCCATTTAGGGAATTATAGCCACAAAAGCAACAAGGAAAGTTATATTTTCAGATAGGATGCAGAGGACCTGTCACTCATAGAATTAGCCGCGTGCTGCGACAGCTGTAACCTGGTAAAGGATGAACCATGGCCCATTAACCCAATGTAAAGACAAATCAAACCAAAATCCACAGTAAACGAAAGTTTAAAAACATTTTGGAAAACATTCTAGTTAGAAAATAATGAAAACAAACATTTAATCTGCTGAGCAGGGGAGAATAACTATTTAAACTTGTTTTAGAAACGGTAACTATGACAATTAATCTTAGTAGTAAAAGCTTATTGGGATTTTTTTTTGGATTTTCGAAAAACAGACTGAAACCTCACTAAAGTAGAGCCAGATTTAAATGAGAAATTAACTCCTTGGGTCTCCATAGCCAAGATCCCCCACATCGGAGAATTACAGTTCCCCATCTTGAACAAAAAGGAAAATCACTTTACGACACAGAATGAAGTGAAACATCTAGGTTTTAATTCTTTTGTTGCCGCTAGTGGGGTACTGAAACATTGTAGAGAGATATTTAAGGTTCCATTTGAAAAAAATAGCTCTATCTAACGGCTTTTGCAAACAATTGAAAAAATATTAAAGCTAAATGCAATATTTTACAAAAACTGTATCTTCATAGCTGGCACATACGCAAGGGGGGGCCTTAAGGCTCGGCCCCCCACACAAAATTTTGTGAAATGTTTAATTTCCCCATGGTTTCTTGGGATTTCTGGCAAAAGTAGGACATATATTAAGAATCTAGATACATGTATGAAGCCTTTTTTGGGGGATTTTACAGCATGCAATTATCCGGTCAAGTCACTGCCCAATTACTAACCCATTCTCTGTCTAACTTTTTACCCTCTTTGAAGTAATTAGCAATTGTACTGTTATTTGTTTTTGTAAAGAGAGTTTGATTTCCACAGCAAAATAGAATTATCCTTGATATTAGGGCATTTATCCCCCCTTTTTAGGATAAAGTACAGATTTTAATGGATCAATTTTGGAAACTATCATTTTCCATTAAAATCAACGTTTTTGAAGTAGAAGAACTACCCCCCCCCCCCCCGCAGCACCCAAATTGCACTGTTAACCCTAAAATTTCCCTTTCAGTGGGATATAATAGATTAATCACTGGTTCTAAATCACTATGAACATAACCTGAGCCTAAAACGTCTGAGCCTAAAACGTCTTCTGAGGCTTAAGTCTTCTTCCCCCCATTCGCTACAATACTACAGATTAAAGTTAATCTGTATTTTCCTATATACGTGCATTTCGCATTACTAAATAAAAAAGTGCTACTTTATATATGCTGTTTCGAAGGTTTTGCCCCCCCTCGAAAAAATTACTGCATACGTGCCTGCTTCATAGGCTGTACGAGATGATTTAACACGCGTATCTTTTGCCAAGATAAAGTGAAATACATATTTTTAAAAAAAACCTTCTATTGGATGAGGTCATATTTGAGTGGCCTCACTGACTGATTCCCTGTTGTTTGTTCTTTAATAGGTTCCAACTAAGAAAAAACCAAAGGCTTTTAGTGTGTAACCCATAGTTTTATTATAAATGAATTTTAGATATTTTAATTATTATTAATTTTTATTATTTATTAGTTATTATTATAATTTAATTATTTAATATAAAATAATTAATAATTTAATATAATAATTATTTAATATAATAATTTATTATTATATTAAATTTATTATTAAATTAAATTATTTATTAATAATTTAATAATAATTATTATAATATAATAATTATAATAATTTAATTATTTAATATAATATTATTAATTTAATTATTTATTAATTTTTAAATATTTATAGCGAAAACTGTTGTACTGCAATTTGGCATTTATAAGGATGCAAGATTTCAGCCAGCTCAAATAGCCAAATCAAACTGCCTCTCGGCCAGAATTTGAACATGAAAACAAAAATAATAATTTGAAAATAAAAATGTAATGATTAAACGTTAGACTTTCATAAATGGCCAGTTTAGCAGTAATAAATCAAATTGCCACTCGGCTAGAATTTGTGTCTGTTTCTCTCCACTGTACAAAGGGTAGAAATCAAGAAGAGCTCTAGCAAACAGTTCAAAACGTGGATCTGATCAGACAATTGACCGTTGCAGCTTCTAATATTCTAATCCTAGTTCAGAGACCCATCTTCGTATTTTTCCAAACTTTTTTGAACTGTGAAAATACACCTTGCTCCTTGGCTATTCTACTTTCAATGTCTTCATTTCACCATTGCACCATCTTGATGGATCTTCTCGTTACCCAAGATCTCCTCTTTACCTTCACTTGTTCCTAGTCTAAGAGACTTAGCCTTCTTGATATTAATTTTCAATCCTGTTTTTGCACCATATTTCAATCTAGGACACTC
The DNA here is from genome assembly GCF_032884065.1 of Artemia franciscana. Lineage (NCBI taxonomy): Eukaryota > Metazoa > Arthropoda > Branchiopoda > Anostraca > Artemiidae > Artemia > Artemia franciscana. The sequence continues at coordinate 9,837,497 of NC_088874.1, read as the reverse complement.
AAATCATCAGTATAATACAAGTCTAGGAGAGTTTTACTTTTTGATTTGAATTCCAATAGCATCTGTCGTGCTCTTTAGTACAAAGTCCATGAAAATTATCCATATGTTTGCACAAAACCCTGCTAAACAACCCCTGGATAAAAACAACCCTGCTTAACTCCTTGAGAGACATCATTTGGGTAAATAATTTATACTAATTAATACAAATATTTAGATAATACTTATATCCATCATGATATATAACATATTGATCAGTTGTGTGATCACTAGCTGTTGAAACTGGTTTATCAACGTTCGAATGGTCTTCACCAGCACATTTTATTATCATGTCTCCTTCTAATTCCGATATTCATTCACATCACAGTAGGAGTGTGGGTAGGTTGCTGCATCAGAAAAGAACTTAAGTGAGGTCTAGTCACATTTCTCACGACGCTGATTTAAGCCATCAAGATAACATTAGGTTTTCTAACTTAAATCAAAACATAAAATCGCAAACTCCTCCTCCACCCCAATATATTCAAAATCTCCCTCTTTACACCCTCCGGGGAAGTTTCATTTACCTTATATATGTTTCCTTACGATAACCTCCCACCCCCATTCGGGGACGACGTGCTTTTTGTTTTGCCTAGATGGTTGGCCAACAGGGACAATCTCTGGCAATCTGTCATCTTTCAGGCAATCAGTTTAATTACATTAGCTACTATGTGTTCTTTTACCTTTTCATTAATTCTATTTGTGAATACAGCAAGTATGTAGATTGCACACACAGGAGGAGCCAGATATGAAGTCACACTTTGAATGTAATTAAAAAGTTGACTTTCTTTTGAGGACTGAATAATTGGAATCCAGAGTATGCTCACCGTCACCAAGACAAGCGTGAATACCCTGAAAAATTAGAAGAATTTAGCTGAAAATACCCATAACATAAAGTAAACACCCAAATAAGTCACAAAAATCTGACAAAAAGTAATAAATTTAGACGAAATAAATAAGCAAGAAAATGCACATAAGCAAGAAAAAATCGTTGATAAACTTGAACCACTAATTATCCCCATTTTAATGCAATTTGTTCGAATTCCTTTTAATTTTACAGGTTTTTTCTCTTCTTTTTTCATTCATTATTTTATTACTTATTCACTTATTTTTTTTATTAATCTTGTTAAATAGCAAATAGAAATGACTGAAGAATTAAGAAAATAAATAACCCCAATATCCGAAAATTCTGGTTAACGATACCACTGATTACGGGATGAATGTGCACATAAACTATTTAAACCCATAAATGTATGAATTGTGCATTCAAAGCATCAATTGTGAGATTGACTTGTCAAATGCAAGATCGGCTTAAGCAAGGGGGGATGAATTTTGCATTTTGAAGAATTACAGATTTTTTACGTTTTGGGACGAACATGTGTTTCATGTTGAGGAATTTTTTAACATATGAAACCATGCCAAGAATTCTAACTACTACGAAAAAAAAACAAAAAAAAACAATTTTTATGGATTTTTTATTGTGTAAAAGTAGTATATTGTGAATTTTTGTTACGTGTATTCAAAACAAATAGTTTAGACGTTCCCAAACGACTACTACCCTTAACTATTTCCGTTTAGGAGAATATTTCATCTTCTGAAACATGTTTTATTTCCACCAAAGAAATGCCCTACAAAGTAAAAGTTCATCTAAAGATCGTTTCCTGTCTAAATTCCCTTGTGCTTGAGTAGATGTTTTTAAAGTCTTGGGGGGAGGGGAGTTTAAATTTTAGCATAATGAATGAGGGATAAAAGAGTGTGGGAAACTTTCGTCATATCCCTTTAAGTATTGAATTATGAAATCGATAGGAAAAAAAATATTTGAAGGATGTTTTTAGATGAAAAAAATCTATTGAATTATGAGTATTGAATTATGAAATCGATAGGTTCAGGGTTGGAGATCCGTCATGTCTTTAAAAGGACATCCGTCCTTAGTGGATCATTTTTTTTCAAATAATGCCATGTATTTTTGTAACAGACAAAACTAGTAGCTATAACAAAAGTAAAAAAGAGTTCACCTCCTGTGGTAGGAGAGAAAACAGTTCCTCTCGGGAACAAGGCACAGTGCAATTCCAAGGCACTTGCTACGCAGGATTTTTGTCTTCCTCTGACAACTTCGGCAGCGTTTTTGATCTTTTCCGAATCCAGGAAAATGCGTCTGTAGGGGGGGGGTAGGCTGTGTAGGTATTTTTCGTGGAGGAGTACCTTCGGTTTCCAGAGATAATGGTATACCAGGGTGCTTTTGGGGGATGTTGGAGTATCCAAGAGAGCATGCAATGGAGGTTTTGAACTTCAGTAGAGGCATTGGTTTGTCATTGGACTGCGATCAATGAAGACGATAAATAAGCCAGGCATTGACTACTGCACTGTCAAGAACGTAGTAGAATATGCGCATATACCACTTTCTTGTCTTCGGGTTTGAGTGATAGAGCTCAATAAGCATATGAGTCAAGTCCACGCCGCCCTACTACTTGTTGGACTCTTTGACCACTGCGGGCCTTTCGATTTCCATGTATTTCTTCTCGGAGGAGTCTCAACATCTACAGGTATCCTTGGGCTCAACTGCAACGTAGTTTGACACAAGCGTGACCGCTTTGTTATCGTACCAGCGCACCAAGCAAACATCTGTCAATATTTCAACTCTCCAGTCGACGTGTCCCCAACCAAACCGTTTCAGTTCCTTTTCTTCCATTAGTTCGCATCCTGAAAGACAGTTCTGACGAATAGTCCGAACGCAATCATATCCAATCTCCTTCAGATGAACGACAAGGTCTACACTCAAAAATAATTGTCGAAAAATATCTTGTGCCCCTCTTTGGGTTTCAGGGATCTCAAGAACCTCATAACAACATCTCCACCAAGACCGAAGGGCCCAGCTTCCACAGTTCCTCGGCCATGGTATATTTCGATGTCGTACATGATCCCACTATTTCCAGCTCGAGTAAATACTTTGAACCCCCACTTGTGCGGCTCGTTTGGGAGATACCGCCGCATAACAGATCTTCCCTTGAATGGGATAATCTGTTCATCGATACTGTGTCTTTCTTCAGGCTCAGTTCTCATCAACTTTTCTCGCGGAAGGTCAACTATGGGCCTGACCTTGAACAACACAAGTTTTTAAACACAATTTTAGCTCCTTCTCCCAGTAGAGCTTGCAGCTAGGGAATCTTATTATTCCCATGTAGAGAGTTATTGAAAGATAAGAGTATATCTCTTGTTTTATGACATCGATGAATTTGTTGTCCTACAGCATTGCATAGCGATTCGTCTCTAACAATATCTTATCAATTATTTCACCAGAGAAAAACGTAGAAAAATATTCGGCTGGGGACATGGACTCTATTGGGGGGGGGGAGTATGTGCATACATAACTTGCTGATCTTCAATATTAGGTTCGAAGTCCTTGTAACGCCACTTGTATTCACCCCTGTTTCGTCGGTTTACCGTTTTGGGAGAAGGTTGCTGATCTTCAGTTGCCCTGTCAGAGCTAGTGGAGGGCCCAGAGCTAGTAGAGGGCCAAGGTTCTTCAAGATCATGGGACTCAAGAAAGTTATCGGGAGTGGGGATGTCTCGCATCGGTTCCAGCTGCGTTAACTCGTAGAAGTTGGTTAGTTCGGGGTTCGGCAGAAAATACTGGCTATCACTCTCGTCACCATCGGAATTTGAAAGATCTGACATCTCGGAAACATCTCCATCTGGTAGTTCCATAAGCATTTCTAAGGCTCGTTCTGCTTCAAGATTTTGCTGAGTGCGCAAATTTCGTGACTTCTTCAATGACTTCTCAAACTCGTCACTCATGTGGAAATATACTTTGGATATAAATTCGTTAAAACATATTCAAATATATTAAATATACTTATTTTCCTTTGATGTTCTTTCATGCAGTAACCGTCAAATTGTAGACCCTTACGGACGGAAGACCTTTCAAAATAACTGCTTGTCAAAAACTAGTTCATACACTAGCATTATTACCGTTGGATCCTAGCCTCTTATCTAATTCTAATTTAACACTATCTAACTGCTCTCTAGCTCTTTTGAGCTGATTTTCCTTTTTTTTCAAAAAACAAGGGAAATTTTTCATGCTCGAAGTTTTTGTTCGGTAACTTTAAACTTAACGAACCTCATACATTTAGAATCAACAAAGAAAGCCGACTCATTGATATTCTATGTCAATATCAAAATTCCTTTTTAAAAATTTCGGCTACTATTATCAAGACCTGCTTCTTGCTTGTTACGACCTCTTTAAAAGTGAAGAGCTCTACTAGAGTAAGTTAGACCTAGCATGAAAGTTACCTTCCTACAATAAGCAATTCGATGTCTGATGCAGCTTTTCTTATTCTAGTCCAGATGTCGATTGTGAAGATTGTTGAACTGGAATTGAATACTGAAGTTAATGAACTCATCAGGGCAGCCAACATCACAGCTAGCATCATGCCTCGTAGACCTTAGAAGAAGAACCATTTTTTACCAAACAATTTCTCAAATTTTTTGCAGTTATATTGGCTGATTATCCAAACTTTTTTTCATGCAAATCAAGAGCTGCAGTAAAACTAAAAAAATACATTTCTTTTTTTTGTTTTAATGTAGTTCTTTACTGTCAATAAAAAAGCTTACTGTAAAAATATTAAAACACCGCGGACATCAAAATTCAAAATTTGAACATTTTTTTTCTCCTGGATTCATGTTAGGTCTATTTATACCTAAAATTGCAATTTTTAATATTTTTTGAGTATAAGTTTTTGAGCCATATTTTCTTCAGTTCTACAGAATGAACTCCAAAAATAAATAAACTGTAATTGTCTTTTTTTTTTTCATTTATTTTTATTTAGAATTAACAACGGTTTTCATCCATAAAGTTTCAGAGATTAACAATCAGTCGATTCAAAGAGACGACTAAATATTCCAAGCAGAGCCGTTCAAATAGCGGTGGGAGAACCCGACCAGCAACCTCGAGCATCGCAGCTGGGGGGTTACCCACTTCGATCAAACTTTGACCTTTGATTCGCTTTTTCTGCTTATATTTGAGGCGGGAGGGGGCGCTGTAAATTTTTCTAGGGGCATCACCATGCCTAGAAGCGGCTCTCCTTCTAAGGAAAGCTAATCTTCTTTTGAGGCCATTTTCAGCTTATTTTCTTGCTGATTTTCACCCATGTTTCATTATTTCTATATTTGAAACACGTTGCTACCAAAAACTGTATAACGTCACATCGAGGTCTTTGTTATTAAAAATTGAGTTCCCAAGTGTTCCTAATAATTAAAGATATATGTGGTTGTGTTTGTTTTCGCTTATACATTTAAACTATCAAATAATATTTTCACTGTCCTCAGCACTTTAGGTCTGTTCTTTTTCAGTTCCCGTCCATTCGAAAAGTATGTGCAAATTTAAAAATAAATTATGAAATCTATGGGACAAACACTTTCAGTAACATAGTTATGGGAATTTTTAGAAAGAGCATTAAACCGCTTGAAAATGACGTCAAAACAAAAACTGACATCATTTTGTAGGGTTTTCACCTCTTTTTAAAAATTCCCGCAACTGTATTTTCATAATAATGTTCTATTATTAAGACTAATTAAAATCATAATTGCCGTTCGTGATTTAGCTACAAATGGCGATTTTTCTCACTAGACAGTTTTTTTTATAGAACCAAGTTTTTAAATTTTTGGCTAATATGGGTTGTTTTGAGCCCTTTAAGGACTTTAAGAAGGAACTGTGAAATGAAAAGATATGTTGTGTAAGTCCTAAGACCAATATAATTCTCTTCACAAGAGTTAACTTTTTGAACTCTGCAATGCATGGAAAACGCGACCATTATAGACAGAGATTTAGCGCGTTGCTCCATCACTTCGTTTCTCGACTATGTCGTGACAGAAGAAAAAAGCAGAATAGAACCCACTAAAATCTAACTGAGTCCCGCGTCTTCTATTGAACTTGCTCCTACCAAATCAGGGACTAGGTCGTAGCAGCAACAGGACATATGAGGCGAGATTCCCCGTCTACTTCAGCAGAAGATGAAGATCGGGACAAAATAATTCGATCGACCAAAATTTTGGGATGAATACTTTTACCCAGAGTTGTGAAGCTCATGCAACTCTCAGTGCCTGTAACTCATCCCCAATGACAGTGCATTTTTTCTTTTGTTAGGTCGTTTATGCGAAAGTAGTGCTTACAAATGACTGCAAAGCAGTGGCATAGTTTTGTCAAAATCCTGGGGGAGGGGGGGGGCAAATTTGGAGCCAGTTTTCCCAAATCAGGTAAAAATGACAGTGAAAATTGAACAATGATCCATTTATTATCATAAAGGCAAAGATATACTGAAGAAAACTGACCTGTATCTGTGGATTCCTGAATTATGCAGGCTTATCTTAGTTTTGACGAGATTTTTTGCAGAAACTAAATCTCAGCTGGGGGTGCAAACTGAGGTCGAGGGGGTAAAATTCGATCTGGAGGGCTAGTTGCCCCCTGCCCCATGGAAAATGATGCCCCTGCTGCAGAGTCACCTAAACCTCGAAAATTTTTAAGTGATGAATTTTAAATAATTGTCACTTTATCTCCTTCCTTTCACATATTCTCTAGTTGTGCAGTTGATGATGGTGAATTTAAGAAACTAAAAAAAGATAAGGACTAAGAAAGTAAAAAATAAAAGTAAAAGAACTAAAAAGTACATTTTAGAGGAAAGCAGAAAGGGTTTTAATTCCTTTTGTGGATGTTCGTGAGTCAACTACGTCTTGATCGAGGTATGTATTCTACGAAACGTCTTTGGATCTAGATTCTTCCTTCGTAATATTAATGATTTTACGTATATTTTTGCAAATTATTCGCAAATTTCATCAGTTTCAGTGCTGTTTCACAAATGTAAACCTACACCTGAAAACCCGCCAAAAATTAGACTCGCATAGGCTACGAGCCGTTCTCTACTTTTTCAAAGCTCAAAACCTTAAATTTCGGGTTACGATGAAAACGAATGCTTTTACATATTAAATATCTCTTTTTCTAAGGATAGAAGGTACATACCAACGGGCATATATTTGATTACCAATTCAGGGTAAGCAGTATTGGTACAGCCATAACGACTTTGGCAGATTCTGTAACATTCATCTGGATCATTACAGGCAACGGTGTCAGCATTTAGAATCCGGGAAATCATTCCAGGAAACACCATCAAAAAGAGCGGCAGAACTTTTAAATAGCCAGCTAAAATGCAACCTCCTTTGGCATGAGTCATATTCTTTGATGCAAGACAACGCTGTACAATCACCTAAGGAAAATACATTTGAAATGTTCTTGGAATGTGGTTTCCCGTCCCCGATTCTCACGGGGATTAATAGTCAACAATCAAGTATATCCAAAAATTAACAGTTAAATTGTAATATGACCCATTCACCCAGGCCCATATGCACCAAGGGGTGGGGTTTGACCCTATATTTAATGGTTTCACCTATTTTTCTATATTTAATGCAGAAACTATTTTCAAAATTACAAAATTTTCAAAGATTCGTAAAGTGCTATATTGCGACCCAAAACAGGCAGAGAAGTCATATTATAAGTCAAAATTGAAAAAAATAGCGTGGATGGTAAATGGGACCCAAATCGAAAAAAATATAGTATTTATATACTATATTTAATATAGTGTGGTATAATATTTATACCAGTTTTTGTCAGAGAAAATGGGTGGAGGAAACAGACATTCATAGTTATTTCTGGTGAATTTTGTTGATTTTAATTTGGATTTTTTGTTTTGTTTTCTTCACTTCCAGGCTTCACTTATTCCTCCATAGTAATTTATGTTATTATAAGTTTGACTTGTACTATTATACGACTTGATTTATATTGAGATGCCTAAGTAGTTGACAAGTTATCAACTTCCGGGTACCCTAAATAAGTGCACAGAACATATTTCTCTATTCTTCGAACCAACTATACTTCTATGATCTTAGAGCATTGTATGCTAGGGGTTGTTTTTTTGGGGTGGGGGGGCCTCAATTTCTGTCACCAAAAAACTTCCTTGAATGACAAGCTTGCATTTACTAAACTGGATAAGAATCAATTATCGGAACACTTTCCTGATAATGGTCAGAAGGTCAGAAAGCCAGAATCAACATCAAAAGGCATTTGAAGGGGAGATGGGGTTCAATTCCACAAAAAAGGAAAAGCTCTATAAAATCCATAAATATTTAACATTTGATCGATTTTAAGAAAACCCAAGCATTCTATAGTGTTCAACATCATTAAGTTAAGTCATATTCAGGGGGTGTCATTCAGAGGGGGAGGGGGAGAATTGCCCAATTTTTATCCCTTCTTCCCTTTATTTGACAGAATAGCTTTTGTTGTGTTTTCATTGAAATACTCTTTTTTTCTGTATTTTCATCGACAAAAAAGGATTAAATAACAACCTGTGACACCCTTTTCCTAGATTCTGAAAAAGCAATGTTGTACCTCCTCCTAAATTTTCGTGAATTAATCCCCTCTCTTCATATTGAGCCATTAATTTAAAAAAATAATTTTCCGAAAAACAAGCTTTTCAACAAAAAGTAGAGCTCTATTAAAGCAAAAACGAGCATAAATAAAGTCAAATAATCTTCCAAGCATAAAACCACCACGAATCACTACTAATAGACAAATGAAGCTCAAAACGAATAGTAATTACAAGAAATGACAGAGTCGAACTCAAAACGAGCAAAAATTAACGGAAAACCTCCATGCCTTCCCATGATCAGAACATAATTTGCACCTTACTAAAAAAAAAAAAAATAAATAAGTGACTGTGGATTATAAGTTTATTAAATATTATTCCTTAAGCTTTTAGTGATTTTTTATTTATTAAAGTAAAAAAGTGCAAAAAAAATAAAAAAATATTTTTTCATTAAAGTACAAATTATGTTCTCATCTTGAGAGGGCGAGGGGGCTCCTATCCATGCTAATTTAGAGATTCTGATCTGAAAATTGAAATAAAAAAAAAAAATGATTTTTCTTTTCTATGGAAGTATAGCTCACCTTACAGAGACACGCACTTTAGCAGTCAAGCCATAAAGAATTCGGAACCAGGAGACAATTATAACTTTGAACTGAGAAATGAAATAAAATTATTTTACTTAAAATTTTCAGGAATTATCATGTTTTCAATTCACAAATCATTTTTTTAATCTTAAAAAAGTTACTCCAGTTTACATAACTATATTATGCTTTTTATTGCTGATACGCCCTCTAGGCAGCCTGTGTGCTTCGATTTAGTTCCATACAGTTTCAATATATAAAAAAAAAATTCGCCCTAATACCCTTAGTTTTAATAGCAACAGTAGTAATAGCAGGAGTAGTAATAATAGTAGCAGTAGTAGTAGTATGAGTAGAAGCAATAGTATTAGGATACTAATATTTATTTTTGGCTAGTTCAACTTCCCCCACAACAAGCCCTGTTAGCATTTTTTGTAACCTGCAAACAGACGACGTGTTGTGATTCAGTTCACCTTCCTCCCTTAAAATTCTTTGAAAATTTCACCTTCTTAACTCTGAGGCATAGTCGTAATAGTAGTCTCAGTAGAAGTATTGGTATTACAGCCAGTAGTATTAATAGTAATAGCGGCAATACTGGCAGGAGGATTAGTATTAACGTATGTCATTTTGGTCAGTAGAACATCCCTCTCATCAAGCCCTGGAAGTTTCTACTTAGTACAATTAGCCATTGCTATGACATTGCTGATATGTTCTATTGACAGCCTCTATGTCCATAGAGTTCTTGAAATTTTCATCTCAATGCTCTTAGCCTTACGAGTAGTTACAATAAAAATAGCAGTTGAAGTAGTAGTAGTAGTAAATGTAGCAGTAACTATAGAATTAGTGGTAGTTTGCATATATTACTTTTTGGTCAATTGATATTCCCCTTTAAGCATTCTTTGAAAATTCCGACTTAATATCCAAATCAGTTCTTGAGATACACTCTTTTGACAATGTACATGTACAAAGCATATTCTGATTTAGCTCAAATTTACCCTGAATAATGTAAATGGAGTAGTGTGGTAGTAGTAGTGGTTGTAGTTGTAGTAGTAGTGGTAGCATGTAAATATTGCATTTTTGGTTAGTCCATTATCATTTCCTGAAAGTTTCGAATTAATATGCTTAGTCAATCCTACTTAAGTCCTTTTGAGAATCCATATACACATAATGTATTTCGATTTAGTTCAACCTGCCCCTCAAAATTCTCTTAAAGGCTTACCTAAATGCCCTTCGTCTTTTGGAAAGTATTAAATAAAAAAACAAGTTTTTTTTAGCTGAAAGTAAGGAGCGACATTAGATATTAAAACGAACGGAAATTACTTCGTATATGAAAGGGGTTGCTACCTCATCAACGCCCCGCTCTTTACGCTAAAGTTTGACTCTTTCTGTCAACTCTGCTTTTTAAAACAATAAAAAACTTTAGCGTAAAGAGCGGGGCGTTGATGAGGAAGCAGCCCCTTTCATATACGAAGTAATTTCTGTTCGTTTTAAGTTTTAATGTCGCTCCTTACTTTCTGCTAAAAAAACTTGTTTTTTTATTTAATTTCTGAACGTTTTTGAATCAATGCATGTTTTGATTTTGGCTCTCCGCAGAGGAATAATAAACACAAAATTTGCAATTTTTTTTTGGCTAAATGGCTTTCTCATAGTTTTGATCGAATGATTATGAGAAAAAAGGAACAGTGGAGGAAGCCTAGTTGCCCTGCGATTTTTTGGTTACTTAAAAAGGCAACTAGAACTTTTATTTCTTTCCGAATGTTTTTATTAGTAACAGATAAACGTAACTTATAAATTAGCTTACATAAGGAACTTTTGTAATCTCATGTTTTTATTACATATATGAGGGGTTCACCCCCTCGTCAGTACCTCGCTCTTTACACTAAAGATTAAAATTTGTCCCAATTCATTAAGAATGACCCCTGAATCACAAAAGCCGTAGAATAAATAGTTGAAATCACTAAAAATACTTTAGCGTAAAGAGCGAGGTATTTGGAGGAGGTGAGCCCCTCATATGCGTAATAATTTCTGTTCGTTTTAAGTTTTAATGCTGCTCCTTACTTCCAGTTGAAAAAACTTTTCATATTTATTTTTTCATTGTTTTTTCTTTAAATAATGCTAGAAAATCCTGCACTCCCTTCATGGCAATTTTCTTCCCCCATGACAAATTCCTCGATAGAAAGTTTCCCCAACATATCCCCCTCTTGTCAACCCCTCCCCCAACCGAAAAATCTCCTGAAAACGTCTGTACACTTCCCAATAAGCATTACCATATGTAGGCCTAAGCACTGGTCAAAGTTTGTAACTTGTAGCCCCTCCTACGGGGACTGTGGGGGAGTAAGTCGTCCCCATAGACATAGTTATAAGGTTTTTCGACTACGCTGAATAAAATGGCTATTTCAGAATTTTGATCCGTTGACTTTGGGAAAATAATTAGCGTGGGAGGGGCCTAGGTGCCCTCCAATTTTTTTGGTCACTTAAAAAGGGCACTAGAACTTCTCATTTCCGTTAGAATGAGATTCTCTCCCTCTCGCAAGATTCTAGGACCACTGGGTCGATATGATCACCCCTGGGGAAAAAAAAAACAAACAAACAAACAAACAAATAAACACGCATCCGTGATCTGCCTTCTGGCAAAAAATACAAAATTCCACATTTTTGTAGATAGGAGCTTGGAACTTCTACATCAAGGTTTTCTGATACGCTGAATCTGATGGTGTGATTTTCGTTAAGATTCTATGACTTTTAGGGGGTGTTTTCCCCCTATTTTCTAAAATAAGGCAAATTTTCTCAGGTCGTAACTTTTGATGGGTAAGACTAAACTTGATGAAACTTATATATTTAAAATCAGCATTAAAATACGATTCTTTTGATGTAGCTATTGGTATCAAAATTCCATTTTTTAGAGTTTTGGTTACTATTGAGCCGGGTCGCTCCTTACTACAGTTCGTTACCACGAACTGTTTGAAAGTTCAAACCGGCATACTTTTCTCAATAACATATACTATAAATAAACGACGTAAGAATTGCCTAACTTACAGCCCTTGCCATTAGGAGTGTTGGGAGGTTGACATATATGTTTTGGGGAATGATAGACGTGGGGGGATGATGCCTCCAATTTATTTTTGACTCTTCAAAAGGGCACTAGAAATTCCGACTTCCAATCTTATGAGGACCATCCGAGCACAATCTTATGAGCACCATGTACGACCAGGCGCTCCATAAAAACCATAAAAGTATGCCCCAGGGCATAACTTACAACCGTTGCCCTTGGAATCTCGGGGATTGTGTTTACCCTGAAGACATTGTTATACGTTCTTTGTACTATTGTGAACAATGGTTGTCTCAAAATTTTGATCGGACATGTTTGGGGAATGGAATGTGTCAGAGAGTGGAGGGGGCTAGTTGCCCTCCAATCATTCTGAATCTTAATTTCATTATTTAAGTCAAATGAAATAGAAAATAAAAAACAACAAATTTACTTCCCCCTAAATTTCGAAAAATACATTACCCCCCTCCATATTCGTGAATTAAAGCCTGTAGAATAAGGTAGGCTAGGCCTATAAAAGATTATGCAGGGCAATCTCCCCCTTGGGGGCTATCCTGAGCTTTTCCGGGCAATCAGATGACGCAATAAAACCGTTTCATTAACGAGTTAAGGATGTTCGAATAGAAATTTGGTTATTTTTTGGAAATTTTACGGAAATCTGTCATTTCTACCCAAGTATCATTAACTGAATAAAACGGAATTATTACATCATGCAATAGTCTGGAAAACAACCAGGGAAGACTACCCTGCTCATATCCATTACACCTCATACTAATAAAACAACTGATAAGGGATACAAATCAATCTTAATTTGGATACAAGTCAATCTTAACTCTACCCCTTCCCCCAAAAGAAAAAATTGAAATCCTTATATACATATATATATATATATATATATATATATATATATATATATATATATATATATATATATATATATATATATATATATATATATATATATCTATATATATATAAAAATAAGTTGTCTGTCTGTCTGTGGATCAGGTGACGTCATGTTTCTGTGTTGACTGACGTCATGAAATTAGTTGTCGTCATTTACCTCAAAGAGAAATTACAGACTGGGACACCCGGACACAAATCACGACCGGGACACAGGGAATATAAATGACGACCGGGACACAGGGACACAACTACAACGGGGACGCCGGGGGCACAGGCGGGATATAGACACAGGGATTGTTCGAATAGAAATTACAGACCGGGACACCGGGACACAAATGACGACCGGGACACCGGGACACAGAGAATATAAATGACGACCGGGACACTCAAAGAGAAATTACAAACTGGGACACCGGGACACAAATGACGACCGGGACACAGGGAATATAAATGACGACCGGGACACAGGGACACATCATTAGAATAATGAGGTATAGATCTGAATACGGATTGTTTTTCCCATGAAAATTATATGTTGCATGTTCAAGAGTCAGTAATCCTGACAATCTATTTATATGCACAGACAATGGGACAGCGAAGAATGTTGTATATTCGCATGTTTTACGTAGTTAAAAACATATATTTATATCTATCTCTATTCACAGGTGGGACACAGGGACACAACTACAATGGCGCGTAACTAATATGGCGCGTAACGACTTACGCGCGCGGGGGGGCTTGGGGGGCGCGAAGCGCCCCACCAACTAGGTGTTGGTGTGGCGCGAAGCGCCATCCCAACAGCTAGTATATATATATATATATATATATATATATATATATATATATATATATATATATATATATATATATATATATATATATATATATATATATATATATATATTGTTTTAATGATATTACACATCTAATATTGTTAATTTATCTTACTAAGTAATCACAATTAACAAGACCATAATAAACTGTTTTTGATGTCTTTGTTTTTTATTTTGTTGCGTAGGAAGTTCGCATATTGATAAAATCCTGAAAATACTGAGAAACTATTTTATCTTTTTTAGAATCTAAATAGCGAGAAAATAGTGAAGCATAACATTGCAATGATTTCAGTCAACAATACCAAATTTAATCATTTTAGCATTAAGTACACTAAATAGTGCAATTATTTCTTTTTGCGTTGCCAGGCACTCACTTCAACTCATTAAACGAATAAATGTTAGAATTAATAGAAGAGAGAAATAAAAAATAACAAATAGAGAAAAATGACAACACCATAGAATACAGGTGCAAGCCAATAGACTATCAATTAAACCAATCAATTCATTTAACTGACTCAATTTTGGGAAACTAAATTAATTATTTTAAGATTTCAATATTGAAACAAGAACATCGATCGTTATGGGACAACGCCCCACAAGGTATAAATAATAGGTACCAAAATTTGTCAGCACAATAAAAACTAGATTTTGTAGAGCCCTCCCCCCAAAAAATAAAATTAAAATATTCAAATATATAAAAATATTCAGCTCTTAATGTCAGTAATTGCAAATCTCAACTTCAATCTGAAGATAAGGGCGTGTTAAACTTTAATTGAGCCCACTATTTTACTGAGTAGGCTTTGGGACTTGTCCATAAAACACTACCATCTGATAAAACACAAAACATTGCCGTCTGGCTTTTGGGGTTTTAGCTTTTCCATAAAATTATGGTAAAACTATGCATAAAAGAACAAATGAAAGAATAGTAAGCGAATAAATGAATAAAATAAAAAGTAAAAGAGCAACAGTATTATTGCTCAGTCTAGCTTTTAGAATGTTTCGTTATTCCCTTCTGATGCCTTCTTAGAATACAATCAACAGGAAGACGGTGACTAACATAACTGTCTCGTTTAATTTTATCTACTTCTTCTTTAAAAAGGCTAAAAAGGTAAACTCGACTTCTTCTTTAAATTCTTCTTCTTCTTTGAACTCGACTGAAAAAGGTAACCCAGATAGTTTCAGAGACCAAAGACCTAAATTGATTACCGACGAGTATTCTTAATTCGTATGATGTATTCTTTTCCTTTATGAAGTATTTATTTCATCTCTTTTGCCCGTTTAATTTTGGTTGCTTCTCAGAAAATTTGGTTTTTCCCAGATCTTTGGTAAGTTAAATTGTTTACAGCATACAGTATATACTATGAATACAGCATAATACTTCAGGCATCAGCCTTTCCTTATCCAAGGAAACCCTCTCTTAAAAACCCTCGTAAAGAAGACTACTCTGGCCCTGATTTAAGCTCTTTATTTACAAAAAGAAAATGTCGAAAATGGTCGAAAACAAATGGTCGAAAACGCAAGATATAGTTTCAATTTACCTGATCAGAACACCAATACCAAATGGACGAGATGGTAAGTCCAAAAACAACTCCTGTCCACGGTAAGTCAGATTTTCCAGGTAATGGATCTCGAAGTAAATGCATTGAGTAATCTGGAATTCTGGCACATTCCAAGTTGCTGATGTTTTGAGGAAATGCGTTAAAAAAGCCTTCGATCATCTTGTTATAGCCACCAACCTCAGCAAAACCTAATATTTAGAAAAACTTATTTTTTGAATTAAAATGGAATAGTTTTGGGCATCAAGTCATGGCTAATTGTAGAAAAAGCCACGAAAGGTAGTCCAATTGAGCGAGAAGCAAATATGGCATTAATTCCTCCCTTATTAGAATTGTATGAAAAGGAGGTTAGTTCATTTGTCAATAGATATGTCTATCTATTAACCGCCTATACATCATTGCTAGGGCAGTAGAACCAAGGTAAATAGTCATAGAGCTAATCAAACAGTTCGTGGTAACGAACTGTAGTAAGGAGCGACCCGTCTCAATAGTAAACGAAACTCTAAAAAACGGAACTTTGATGCTAAAATATACATCAAAAGAATTAGATTTTCATGCTGATTTTAAATATATAAGTTTCATCAAATTTAGGCTTTGTCATCAAAAGTTACGAGCCTGAAAAAATTGCCTTATTTTAGAAAATAGGGGAAAACACCCACTAAAAGTCACAGAATCTTAACAAAAATGACACCATCGCATTCGGCGTATCAGAGAACTCTATAGTAAAATTTTCAAGCTCCTATCTACAAAAATGTGGAATTTCGTATTTTTTGCCAGAAGACAAATCACGGGTGCGTGGTTATTTGTTTGCTTGTTTTTGGGTTTTTGTTCCAGGGGTCATCGTATCGACCAAGTGGTCCTAGAATGTCACAAGAGGGCTTATTCTAAAGGAAATGAAAAGTTCTAGTGCCCTTTTTAAGTGACCAAAAAAATTGGAGGGCACCTACGCCCCCTCCCACGCTCATTTTTTCTCCAAAGTCAACAGATCAAAATTTTGAGATAGCCATTTTGTTCCGCATAGTCAAAAACCATAATAACTATGTCTTTGGGAATGACTTACTCCCCCACAGTCCCTGGGGGAGGGGCTGCAAGTTACAAACTTCGACCAGTGTTTACATATAATAATGGTTATTGGCAAGTGTACAGAACCAAGGTAAATAGTCATAGAGCTAATCAAACAGTTCGTGGTAACGAACTGTAGTAAGGAGCGACCCGTCTCAATAGTAAACGAAACTCTAAAAAACGGAATTTTGATGCTAAAATATACATCAAAAGAATTAGATTTTCATGCTGATTTTAAATATATAAGTTTCATCAAATTTAGGCTTTGTAATCCAAAGTTACGAGCCTGAAAAAATTTGCCTTATTTTAGAAAATAGGGGAAAACACCCAGTAAAAGTCACATAATCTTAACAAAAATGACACCATCGAATTCGGCGTATCAGAGAACCCTATAGTAAAATTTTCAAGCTCCTATCTACAAAAATGTGGAATTTCGTACTTTTTGCCAGAAGACAAATCACGGGTGCGTGTTTATTTGTTTGTTTGTTTTTGGGTTTTTGTTCCAGGGGTCATCGTATCGACCAAGTGGTCCTAGAATGTCGCAAGAGGGCTTATTCTAAAGGAAATGAAAAGTTTTAGTGCCCTTTTTAAGTGACCAAAAAAATTGGAGGGCACCTACGCCCCCTCCCACGCTCATTTTTTCTCTAAAGTCAACAGATCAAAATTTTGAGATAGCCATTTTGTTCCGCATAGTCAAAAACCATAATAACTATGTCTTTGGGAATGACTTACTCCCTCACAGTCCCTGGGGGAGGGGCTGCAAGTTACAAACTTCGACCAGTGTTTACATATAATAATGGTTATTGGCAAGTGTATAGTCGTTTTCAGGGGATTTTTTTTTGGTCTTGGGGGTGGGGTTGAGGGGAGGGGGCTATGTGGGAGGATCTTTCCTTGGAGAAATATGTCATGAGGGAACAGAAATTCAATGAAAAGGACGCAGAATTTTCTAAAATTACTATAAAAAAAAAAATAAACATGGAAAAGTTTTTTCAATTGAAAGTAAAGAGTAGCATTGAAACTTATAACGAACAGAGATTATTACGCATATGAGGGGTTCTAAAAATACTTTAGCATAAAGAGTGAGGTATTTAGGAGGAGATAAATACCTCGCTCTTTATGCTATAGTATTTTTAGTAATTTCAACTATTTATTCTACGGCCTTTCTGATTCAGGGGTCATTCTTAAAGAATTGGGACAAAACTTACAATTTAGTGTAAAGAACGAGGTATTAACGAGGGTAAAAACCCCCCCATATACATAATAAAAATTAAAGAATAAAAAAGCTTGTTACGTAAGTTAATTCTTAAGTTACGTATATTTTTTACTAATAAAAAAAATTCGTTAAACATTAAAATTTATAGTTGCCTTTTTATGTAACCGAAAAAAAACTGCATGGCAACTAGGCCTCCTTTTCCCATCCCTTATTTCTCAAAATCGTCTGATCAAAACTAAGAGAAAGCCATTTAGCCAAAAAAGGAATTAATATGCAAATTTCATTTTAATAATTTATGTGTGGAGAGCCAAAATCAAACATGTATTAATTCAAAAACGTTCAGAAATTACATAAAAAAAACTAGTTTTTTTAACTGAAAGTAAGGAGCGACATTAAAACTTAAAACGAACAGAAATTACTCCGTATATGAAATGGGTTGTCCCCTTCACAATCCCTCGCTCTTTACGCTAAAGTTTGACTCTTTGGCACAATTCTGCTTTTTAAAACAATTAAAAGCTTTTGACTTTTGGTGAAATCCCAGAAATTTATCGATAGTGGAAGGACTGAACAGAAATCAACTGATGAGCCAAAACTGAATGAAACAGAGGGGTGATATCGAACTCTCAGCCCAGACATTTTTGGGAGACATCTGAGAGTTTATAAGCGGCCATAATAGGCCAATGTAGCACTTTTATTAGCTTAGAGAGTTATTCATAAAAAAACTTAACTCTACCAATGAATTACCAATGCATCTCTCTCCCTCCTATGTTTTATGGGGATTTCCTGAGTTAGACTGAATATGTAATCATAAACTTTAGATTAAGGAAAGTAAAAGTCTTTATCAGCACATTGGACCCAACTTAGGTCTAGTCACACCTGAAAGCTGCTATTTTCCATTTCTTGTTTTTTTGTTTTTTTTTAATTAAGACGATTTTAGAGTAGCAATGCATTTTTGTCAGTGTTGCCATGCTAAATAGCGAAAAAAAAAATCAGCAAACGAATTCGTTTAATTTAAGAGCACTTTTTTTCATAGAATTGTAAACATCAAGATTGCATTAACTCCTAAATATAATACACCTTCAAAGTAAGGTTTGTTTTTCTTCATTTTTTTTTGTATTTACACTTTCAACTTCAAAGGAAATTAATTAAAATGGTTCTTTTGAGATAATTTTCTTCAAAATGAAATTAGTTTTATTAATTAAAATAAATCTTCAAAGGAAAGTCATGTTTTCCTTCAGGAAATTTACACCTTCACAATTAAAGAAAATTAATTAAAATAATTCCTATGAATTTATTTATTTCAAAATAAAATTAGTTTTATTAATTAAAATACACCTTCAAAGGAAAGCTATATTTTCCTACCTGTTTGATATTTATTAATTTACACCTTCGAAAGAAATTAATTAAAATAATTCCTTTAAATTAATTTTCCTCCAAATGAAATTAATTTTATTAGCTAAAATGCACCTTCAAAGGAAATTTATGTTTTCCTCCACGGTTATGTTTATTAATTTACACTTTCACCTTCAAAGAAAATCAATTAAATAATTCCTATGAATTAATTTCTTTCAAAAGGAAATTAATTTTGTTAATTAAAATACAGCTTCAAAGGAAAGCTATATTTTCCTACCTGTTTGATTTTTATTAATTTACACCTTCGAAGGAAATTAATTAAAATAATTCCTTTAAATTAATTTTCCTCCAAATGAAATTAATTTTATTAGCTAAAATGCACCTTCAAAGGAAATTTATGTTTTCCTCCACGGTTATTTTTATTAATTTATACTTTCACCTTCAAAGAAAATTAATTAAATAATTCCTATGAATTAATTTCTTTCAAAAGGAAATTAATTTTGTTAATTAAAATACAGCTTCAAAGGAAAGCTATGTTTTCCTTGACTTAGCTTTTTATTAATTTGGAACCCACTACTACCAAATAAGATAATATATATTCATGATTAAATACAAATAAGATAAAATCTCTGTACTATTCCCCAAGAGGCTTCTTGGCAGGCAAAATGGGAGATGACATACGAATCACTTATTCAAAAAAAGTCACTTATTAGCTTACAGCGAGACGAAAAGAAAAAAAGAAAGGTAAGTTATAAAATGCTAAAATTAGAAAGATTAGATAGGTTCCATAGAATAAAAGTAAATATATAGATACAAATAGCTTCTAAAAAGCTGAAAAAAACAATTTTTGGGGGGCCCCTTTGAATTTATTCGAGAGGATTCAGAAACTTTATAACTTCATATTAAGGCTTTTTCATTTAAAGTTGAATTCTCCTTTTCTTTAGTTTTTTAAAATACTAGCTGTTGGGGTGGCGCTTCGCGCCACCCCGACTCCTAGATGGTGGGGGCGCTTCGCGCCCCCCCCCTAAGCCCCCCTGCACGCGTAAGTCGTTACGCGCCATATTAGTTACACGCTATTGTAGTTGTGTCCCTTTGTCCCACCTGTGAATATATATATATATATATATATATATATATATATATATATATATATATATATATATATATATATATATGTTTTTAATTACGTAAAACTTGCGAATATACAACATTCTTCGCTGTCCCATTGTCTGTGCATATAAATAGATTGTCAGGTTTACCGACTCTTGAACATGTAACACATAATTGTCCATGGGAAAAACAATCCGTATTCAGATCTATACCTCATGATTCTAATGATTGCCCTTGATGCTAATCAAGGTGCAATTGATGGTGATTGCTAATTGAACATTCCCTGTGTCGCCATCGTCATTTATATATCCCCCTGTGCCCCCGGCGTCCCCGTTGTAGTTGTGTCCCTGTTTCCCGGTCGTCATTTATATTCCCTGTGTCCCGGTGTCCCGGTCGTCATTTATATTCCCTGTGTCCCGGTGTCCCGGTCTGTATATACATTTGTTTTTGAATTGGTCTTCTTTTTTAGTTTTTAGTATTTTACCTTTTTTTAGTTTTTGTAGTTATACCTCATGATTCAAATTATTGCCCTTGAGCTTTGATGATGGTGATCGCTAATCGAACATTCCCTGTGTCCCCGTCGTCATTTATATATCCTCCTGTCCCCCCGGCTTCCCCGTTGTAGTTGTGTCCCTGTGTCCCAGTCGTCATGTATATTCCCTGTGTCCCGGTCGTCATTTGTGTCCCGGTGTCCCGGTCTGTATATACATTTGTTTTTGAATTGGTATATGATGAAATAAATTTTTGTGTTTTTCCCCTTTTTTCTTTTTAGTTTTTTTTTGGTTTTTACCTTTTTTTAGTTTTTTTCTTTTTTCTTTTTAGTTTTTTCGTAGTTTTTACCTTTTTATTTTTTTTATTTTTATTTTTTTAGTTTTGTTTTTCTCCTTTATTTTTCAGTTTTTTTCTTTTTTTCTTTTTTTTCTTTTTAGTTTTTTAGCTTTTTTAGTTTTTTTTTTACTAGTTTTTAGTTTTTTTTTTCTTTTTAGTTTTTTTGTAGTATTTACATTTTTTTTTAGTTTTTTTAGTTTTTTTTTGTAGTTTTTACCTAGCCAAGGTTCGAACCTGCAACCTCTCGGACCTAGAACCTGGAACATAACGCGCTACCAACTCAGCTACTTCGGGCTTGAATACATTCGTTTTTGAATTGATATATGATGAAATAATTCATGATTCAGACGTCATATGTGGACAGACAGACATAACACACATACAACTTATTTTTATGTTTTTCTCCTTTATTTTTCAGTTTTTTTCCTTTTTTCTATTTTTTTTTTCTTTTTTAATTTTTTTTCTTTTTAGTTTTTTTGTAGTATTCACCTTTTTTTTAGTTTTTTAAGTTTTTTCTAGTTTTTTAAGTTTTTTTTTAGTTTTTAGTTTTTTCTTTTTAGTTTTTTTTTGTAGTTTTTACCTAGCCAAGGTTCGAACCAGCAACCTCTCGGACCTAGAACCTGGAACATAACGCGTTACCAACTCAGCTACTTCGGGCTTGAATATATTCTTAGGTAAGCTTATTACCTTCTATCATCATTATGTATGAAAGTCAGGTTAGCCTTAGAGAATATAATATAGATTATATATATATACTAGCTGTTGAGGTGGCGCTTCGTGCCACCCCAACAACTAGTTGGTGGGGGCGCTTCAAGCCCCCCCCCGCGCGCTTAAGTCGTTACGCGCCATATTAGTTACGTGCCATTGTAGTTGTGTCCCTGTGTACCACCTATGAATATAGATAGATTTATATATGTGTTTTGAACTACGTAAAACTTGCGAATATACAACATTCTTGGCTTTCCCATTGTCTGTGCATATACAAAGCCTTACGTACTAATAACGACGTCATATGCAAACGCTCTTTTTACAAACAAACAAATATGCATACACACAGCTCGTTTTTATATAGATAGATAGATACATAGATACAATACAAATTAACTGCGTAAAACTTGTGAATATACAACATTCTTCGCTGTCCAATTGTCGCTGCATATAAATAGATTGTCAGGTTTACCGACCCTCGAACATGCAACGTACAATTGTCCATGAGAAAAACAATCAGTATTAAGATCAATACCACATTTTTCTAATGATTGACCTTGAGCTTTGTTGATGGTGATGGCGAATTTTAATCGAATTGGGAATTGCAATCTTTTAAATTGAAAAGGCAGATCTGTTGGAATCATGGGAATGCGAGGAATAAAAACAGCCTCACCCTCAAAAGGCCTTGTCAAGATTGTGGCCTCTATTACGTTTTCCATTGTTTGTTTTTTTACGGCAAGTCGCGTGCCATTGCACAGCTATGGTGGGTTGATATTTCTTAACAGTATTATTGGTACGCCTATTTTTAGTTGTAGCACGTGTGGTGGAAACCCTGAAAGATCCACGGAATTTAAAACTTCAGATGGATAATCCGCCTCATTTGGTTCCAAAACTGTGTCGACTGACTTGTAAAGGACTGCCTATTCTCGAATCTTGGTCAAAACAATATTATTGATTTCGTGGACGTCTATATTTTTGGGTGCAAGAATCGCTCTTTCACTTAGCCATTTATTATTTTTATAATTGTTTAGAATATTCGGAAATACTTTTTCAATCAATTCATTTTTGGACGTCACTAAATTACAGAATTCAGCAGGTAGTTGTATACGTCCTAAAATTGAGTCTACAGGGAGCTTTCTGTTTCCAATTGCGAGTAATTGATCTGAAAATGTTTGACCAGAGTCATCGTTTTGCAATCGGACACGCATATTTGTAGTTAATTTTAATGTTTTACGTGTGCCCATAAATTAGAATTTTTCAGGCAAGCATTCATTTCGTCTGCAGGAGTTGATCTAGGTATTATAGGTAGTGTTTGCCTGAAATCTTCCGCAAGCAATATTAATGTGCTGCCAATGGGTTTCGAATTCCCTCGCAAATCTTTCAAACATTGATCCAGAGCCTCGAGCGATTTTTTGTGTGCCATTGTGCACTCGTCCCAAATAATAACAGTTTGTATTGCTGCAATACTTTACCCATCCCAGATGATTTGGAAATATTGCACGTGGGAGTTTCTGTAGAATGCAAATTCAGAGGCAATTTCAAAGCGGAATGAGCAGTTCTTCCACCAGGCAGCAACGTTGCAGCTACGATGCAATTGCCAACGCTATATCATTTTTTGATCGAATTGATGCCAGAATCAGTTTTATCACAAACGTTTTACTAGTACCTCCTGGCGCATTCAAAAAAAAAATTCTCCAACGTTGTTTTCGACACAATGCATTATCGTATCATAAATGTCTTTTTGTTCTGACGTTAACTTGGAAATGTTATTTTGTAGATACGACAATAGATCACTCGTACTGTAACTTTTTTCACGATCCAATTCTACACATGTCGAAACAGCAGCGGTACGATTAGGTGAAGGCACTCCCAAAGCCTGAAGAGGTTTGTTTGCCATACATACGCACAAATCTTCTATAGTAACTAAAGTGTAGTTATAAATTTCTGATGTAAAATCAAAAGTCATATCTGACGTCTCTAACCGTTTTCGACGGAGTATATCTTCGGACATTTTTGATTTATATTTTTCCCATAACTCTGTAGGAGCTGATGGAGAGCAAGTTTTTAGTATGATGCCAAACAATGCACGAATTTGACTTGGAGTTGACGTTTCACACGCGTCATTGATGCAGTTATCCCAGTGTTGGTCATTCTCCAATAAATTCAGAGCTTGGCGTGCACTACGGTAAGCGTCATGTATATTACCGTTTACAGTTCTCAAATACTCAAAGGACGTCGGACCGGGTACATTTACCAAAAGTAGGCGTAGAAAGAAGCATTCATGTTGATTGGGGTGAACGGTGTAGAGTCTTCCTATCGTGGTATCTTTGAAGATGATAGATTGGTCGTCGACTGACTTACCCTATTTTCGACGTTCAAATACTTCATTTTTAGTATTCCACGTGTAATACGAAGGCACTTCAGTATACAGCAGTTTTTTGTAAAAGAATCATTTTTGCATAGCGAAAAGGACGCAGTTAACTTTGTATCCGTGGATTCAGGGCTCTTTGTTGCACGTTGGATTCCGAAAAATAAACACGTTGACCATTCTGTAAATGTACCGCTAAGTGAAGAACAGCTGGACTACGTTCATGTATCGGAAATAAAAGAATTTGCCAAACAGCTTCATTACTGCTTATGTATCTTCCAGCCAGATATTGTACGATTTCGTCGATACCTTTGATTTCGGACTGCAAGCCAAAAACTGCCATGTCACTGCCTTTGTTGACGTATTTACATACGTATTTGATTGTCTTTACGGAGTTGCAGTATTCAACGTTTATGTGTGCATTAAATGTTTTTGATAATAATGGAGAATATGGAACAACCCACTGGTTATCTACTTCGATGGTGGTACCGTTACGCTTCTTTATTATAGCTGTTTTACCGCCATCTTCAGTAGATCTTCTTCTATATTGTGGGTAACCATCATTGTCAGTAATTGTGTTGGATGCTAAAAGTCGAGGATATTGCTTTGTGCACCTTCCTTTGGCCCGCAAGCCTGTTTTCTTGCTGTTCTTGTGATTCCTCGGCACGCTTTCTTTTCTTACTTTCTCTATCAGCCGCAAGTTTTTTGGCATAGACTCTTTGAGCAGCTTCCTCGGCTGTTACCATTGTAGGTTCTTCAGTCATTTTACAATTAAACATTTTTCCGTCCACGATCTTCTTACAATTAAAAATTTGTCTTTTGAGCAGCTTCCTCGGCTGTTGCCATTGTAGGTTCTTCAGACATTTTACAATTAAACATCTTTCCGTCCACGATCTTCTTACAATTAAAAATTTGTCTTTGAACGATTTTCTTAAATAGTTTTAATGACGTCATCGTCATAACAAACATGACGACAACTAACTTCATGACGACATGATGACATGACGTCACTCGACAGACCCACAGACAAACAACTTATTTTTATACTAGCTGTTGGGGTGGCGCTTCGCGCCACCTCAACACCTAGTTGTTGGGTTGCTCCGCCCCCCCAAGCCCCCTGCGCTCATAAGTCGTTAAGAGCCATATTAGTTACGCGCCATTGTAAATGTGTCCCTGTGTCCCACCTGTGAATAGATATATATATATATATATATATATATATATATATATATATATATATATATATATATATATATATATATATATATATATATATATATATATATATATATATATATATATATATATGTTTTTAACTACGTAAAACATGCGAATATACAACATTCTTCGCTGTCCCATTGTCTATGCATATAAATAGATTGTCAGGTATACTGACTCTTGAACATGCAACATATAATTGTCCATGGGAAAAACAATCCGTATTCAGATCTATACCTCATTATTCTAATGATGTGTCCCTGTGTCCCAGTCGTCATTTGTGTCCCGGTGTCCCAGTTTGTAATTTCTCTTTGAGTGTCCCGGTCGCCATTTATATTCCCTGTGTCCCGGTGTCCCGGTCGTCATTTGTGTCCCGGTCTGTAATTTCTATTCGAACAATCCCTGTGTCCCGGTTGTCATTTATATATTCCGCCTGTGCCCCCAGCGTCCCCGTTGTAGTTGTGTCCCTTTGTCCCGGTCGTCATTTATATTCCCTGCGTCCCGGTCGTGATTTGTGTCCGGGTGTCTCAGTCTGTAATTTCTCTTTGAGGTTCCCGGTCGTCATTTATATTCCCTGTGTTCCGGTCGTCATTTGTGTCCCGGTGTCCCGGTATGTAATTTCATCAGTTGACAAACATGACCTCAGTCGACAAACAACTTCATGACGCATACAGCTCAATCCTTAAAATGACGTCAGTCGACAAACATGACGTCAGCCGACACACAAACATGACGTCACTCGACACACACACACAGACAACTTATTTTTATATATATAGATATATAGATATGGCTGTGCAAGTTCCACTTGATTTGTTCAAGCAGTCAGGTTTCATTTTCACTGTCCATGGTAGGTTTATAGTATGTTAATATTGACCCAAGTTGACTTAACACTATGGAGTTTTTAATACCCGTAATCTTAGAGTAGAGTGAATTAAGTTACATAGCTTGCAAGTGATTTGAAAAAGTTTTGTATGAGCAATAGGGACTTTTTACTTTATTATTTAGGGAACTTAAATTCATACAAAATACAAATAATGAAGACTTATTTGGGCTTTTTCAAATTCCAAAAAGTAAAAAACGACAAAGACGTCATGTTGCCATGTTTTCTGCCAACGGTGCCAAAGGTGCCAGTGTCACATGCAACGTAGTAAAGAATGAACTCTAACCCATAGTAATCGAAAATTTTAAAACGCGTTAAAAAAGAAGAGAAATTAAAGGGAGGAAGAATTCCCATTTGAAGTTGATTCAGAAATGGTAACTATTATTTCAATTAATCTCAATGTTATGATTATGTTGTAAAAAATAAAAAATGCGGGCATTTCAAGGAATGTCTTGAAATCCCTCAAAAACATTGTCGGATCGTAAGAAAAGCGCAGCATCAGAATTACAATTTCCCAAAAGCCAATGTAGAAGAGTTACAGCCCTTATCTTCTGCTAGAAGAGAAATCACTGTTTCATATGGGAAGCAGTAATATGTCTCCTTTTTTCTGTTTCTTAGCCACTAAAGGGGCTTGCTGTCCTAGCTAAGTGGTTTGGACGCTAGGTTGGGAATCATTTATCCAAGGGCACGGGTTCGATTTCTGGCGTGGCCGGTTATTTGGTTTGGGATTGGGGTCAGTAGTGTGACCCTCTAAGCTCAGCCAGAGTCAACCCAGCTATTGATGAGTACTTGGAGAAATCTTGAGAAGGTATGCAGGAAGGAATTGCGAAAGCACAGGATTGCTGGCCCCCAGCCCCAATTGCACTTTCTGGTTGAAGAAGGGCCACAAAACAGAGACCAGCAGCACCAGTTTGTACCTTAAGGGTCTAGCGCTGTCGTAAATACTCATTACTTACTGGAGTGTCATTAAAATCACAGAATGATGTTTAAGGGTTCATTTGAAAGAATGCTGCTATGTCTAGTGCCTTTTGTAAGTAAAACCAATATTGATAAATCTGACCAGTTCCTTTTTGTATTGCCAGACGATCAGAATCACTTATTTACCTCAAACGCTCTAGGATTGATAGGAGAGAGAGATGATTAGTGACAAAGGGAGAACAAATGGCGATATGAAGAAGAGACTACTGTGTCCACAGACACAGTCTTTCCTCGGCACGCTTTCTTTTCTTACTTTCTCTATCAGCCGCAAGTTTTTTGGCATAGACTCTTTGAGCAGCTTCCTCGGCTGTTGCCATTGTAGGTTCTTCAGTCATTTTACAATTAAACATTTTTTCGTCCACGATCTTCTTACAATTAAAAATTTGTCTTTTAAGCAGCTTCCTCGGCTGTTGCCATTGTAGGTTCTTCAGTCATTTTACAATTAAACATTTTTCCGTTCACGATCTTCTTACAATTAAAAATTTGTCTTTCAACGATTTTCTTAAATACTTTTAATGACGTCATCATGACTATTGTGTCCACAGACACAGTCTTTCAACACAGACACAGTCATCCACAGTCTTTCAAACATATTTTAAAACCAAATCAAATATTTTTAATATTTCAATTTTGGAACAAGGACGCCAGTCTTCAATTCTTTCTATAGAATGGAAACAACTGTTCTACGGCCTCTTCCCAAACCCCCTAAAAAAAATTTAGTTCTTGACATCGGTAGTTGTGTGGCTCCCCTCTCCGTGCAAAATAAAAACTAAACTTAAGCATTCTTATTTTTATACAAGCAATTTTAAGAATCACATTAAAAAATTGCAAAAAAACACATGTCTGATTTAAGAATCAGACATTAACCTTGTTTAGCTAGTTAAAATTGCTTTCAAAGTTTAGTCTCTTAAGCAATTTTTATTGCACTTAGCATTTAAAATTTGTTTTAATATTGCATCGTTGCAAAAAAAAGAAAAACAAGAAAGAAAAGGCAAACCATATGAGTAAAACGAGAACAAAAATTTGTAAGTTCTACAAAGTTCAGGTAAAAATCAATAAAAACATGGGTCAACTTAAAGGCACCTGGCGAAAGGTATTTAATGAATTTATGGTGGTAAGAAAAAAGTAAAGATATTATGTTTTAGCGGTTATTTTGAACTGGGAATAGAACCTTACAATTACCCCTTCACTTAAAAAAAAAAAACTAAAGTCCAATTTTGTAAGTCGGCAATTGTAGTTTCAGCCAGTGGCAGATCCAGGGAGTGGGGGAGCCAATTTTTTGCAAATTCCTCTCAGTATTAATTATGTATCCTCTCCTGGCTACACCACCTTCAGTATTATGCGCAAGAATATACTTACTGATTCCCATAAGAATAAATGCACCAATTAACATGAGTATCGTTTGAACAAAATCTGTCCAAATAACTGCCGACAAACCTCCAGCAATGGTAAAGAGTGCAGCTATTGCGAGTAAAAAAATAATTGACAGATATAAACTCTCTTCACTGGTGTTCCCAATGGCTAGCTGGATAAATAAAGCTCCAGCATAGAGATCAGCCTGCAAAAACAAACCAAAAATTACAAAATATGATAAGCTATAGAAATAGGGGGCACAATTTTCAAATATTCGATCATTTAATTAAATAAGGATATTACATATGCTGCTCTATTACAGGGATTTGCAACATATACTATCATTTTCATGACAGAATGAGCGGCTTGCTTTTGCTTAATCATTCTCCCTTACACACCCCCTATCCCCATGAAATCATTTATTCTTAATTAACTCTTTGTAGCCCCCCCTAAAATAGCTGGCTCATAGAACTGTTTAAGAGCAATATTTCTTTACAGTGGCAAACCAAGGCATCTCTCAAAATAAACTATCACAGGTAACACAATAGAGCTGCCTAAGTAAAGAGCGAAGGGGGCTCAATGATTTGTTTTTCTAACCAAGTCACTTCGTATAGAAGGAGTTGTAGAAGAAATTTTGAAAGGATTACATTCGATTGCAAATTGCAAATACGAATTGCAAAATCAAAAGTAATTGGAGGGAAATAAGCCCCCCCCATACACCCATTATTTCCCTATATATATCCAGTAAAACTTTGATATAGTCATTTTGCTCAGGATAGTTGAAAGGCCTAATAATTATGTCTTTGGGGATGTCACCCCCCCCAACCCTCAGGGCAATTGTTATAAATTATGCTAGTTGCCCAGTGTTAACATAATGATTCCTTTGGAAGGGGGTGGTAGTATGAACTTCTTAGGGAGGACATTCAATTGAAAATTGGAAGTTCTAGGGCTCTTTTTAAGAGTCGACAGTGATCAAGAGTCAATTAGTCCCCCCCCCAAAAAAAAAACCCTCTTTTTCCCAAATCCATCCGAGCGAAATTTTGAGACAGCCATTTTGATTAAAATAGTGCAAAAACCATATTTGAAACCCCTCTGGGGTTGACACAACCCACATAGCCTAGGGACAAGGGTTGAAAGATCTGTCCTGGGGGCATATAAGGTTCTTATCGAGGTAATGGTCATGTAAATGTCAAAGAAGGTTCGTTTGATTGAAAGTTGATAGTTCTAGTTCAATTTTTAAGAGTCGAAAGTGACTGGGTCCAACCAAATTTTGAGAGAGCCATTCTGTTCAAATTAGTTCAACACGTCTGTGTCATACAACAACGTCTGTGGCAGGGCAGAATACCCAAGAGTTTAGATTGAAAATTGTAAGTTATGCATAGAGGGGAAAGATAATTTTCATTGAAAGGGTGGTCGTATAAACTTTAGAAGATGCTCATTTCATTGGAAATCGAAAATTCTAATTTCCTTTTTAGGAGTCAAAAGGGATTGGAAGGCAAGTAGCGCTTTCCCAAGGCCTCTTTTCCCCAAAATGCACCCAATTAAAACTTTGAGATAGCCATTACTTTTAAAATATCCCAAAATTTAAATGAATATGCCTCCGTGGTTGACATAACCCCCTGAGCCTGGGAGCAAGCGTTATAAGCTATGCCGTATGGGCATATAATGTTTTTATTAAAGAGGTGGTCGTTTAAACTATGGACGGGGCTCATTCGATTGTAAATCAAAAGTTTTAGTACCCTTTTAAAGAATCAAAAGTAATCGGCAGGCACCTAGCTCCCTCCCACACCCTGTTTTCCCCAAATGAATCTGATCAAAATTTTGAGATAGCCATTTCTTCAAAATAGTCCAAAGGTCAAACATATATGCCTCCTGGGTTAACAAAACCATTCAAAGTCCTCAGGTCTGTAAGTTATGCAAGTTACCAGTTGTTACCATATATTTTTTTTTATGAAAGTGAGGGTTGGATAAACTTCAGAGGAGGCCCTTCTATTTGAAATTAAGAGTTCTAGTTCCCTTTATAAAAGTCAAAATAATCAGAGGATAACCCATCCATCCCACTTTTCCCCCCAAACACTTCTGATAAAAGTTTTGAGACCGCCATTTCGTTCAAAATAGTCGGAAGCTCAAAAAACTATGGTTCTGGGTTTGATAATTCCTCCCCATACCTCGGGGCAAGGGCTCTAAGTTATCCTAGCTGCCTATTGTAAACATATTAGGTTCTTATACAAAGAATAGTCGTTTAAAATTTGGAGGGGGCTCATTCAATTGAAAAAAGAAGGTTCTAGTGCCATTTTTAAGCGTCAAAAGTAATCGAAGGGTAACCTTCCCCATTCCTCTCGTCCTTTTTCCTCAACTGCATTCGATCAAAATTTTGAGAGAGCCATTTTGTTCAAAATAGCCTGCAGGTCAAATATCTACAACTCAGCGATTGACAAATACCCCGTTCCTAGGGCAATGGCTGTAACTTATGCAAGTTGCCCATTGTTAACATATAAAATTTTTGTGGGGGGTTTGGTCGTATAAAATCTGTAGGGGACTCTTTCCCTTGGCGACCGAAAGTTCTATTTCCATTTTTAAGAGTCCAAAGTGAACAAAGGGCAATCAATCCCCCCCCTAACACCCTTTTCCCAGATTACATTTAGTCAAAAATTTGAGACAGCCATTTTATCACAATAGTCCGAAGGTCAAATAACTGTGCTTCTCGGGCTGAACCCCCTTCCAGCCCCCAAGGCAAGGGCTTTAAGTTATACAAGTAGCTCATTATTGACATATAAAGTAATTATTGGAGGAGTGGTCGCATAAATTTTATAGGAAATCGAAAGTTTTAGTGCCCTGGTAAATAGTTAAAATGATTAAAGGCCAACCAGCCCTCCCTCAACAATGCCTTTTCACACAAATGCATCAAATCAAAATTCTGAGATAGATGTTTTGTTGAAAATGGCCTCCAGGGTTGACACACCTCCATCAAACCTCCAGACAAGGGCTATATATTATGCAATTTGGCTGTTGTTAACATATAAGGATTTTTATTGGAAATGAGGACTTGCTTGATCCTGAGCTTCCAAAAAGGCTTAGACGATTAAGGTGAAACCTTAAGGAAATATTGAAAAAGATACCAAACGCAATCAAAGCACTCGATACCAGCTTGCTGGTATTGAAAGGAATATCAACAAAATCTAAAGAACGACTGAGGGTATGAAGTTCAAAATTTCAAGGTATGCTTAGAATATATTGAAGATAAATTTTAGGGTCACCAGCCCCATCTCTTCCTTGCTGCTCTCTGCTCAAAACTGATCGACATTTTTGAATCGTTAATCTGTTCAATCCAGCCAGAAGGTCTAATAGCTACACTTGCAGGAATACCGTACCCCATAGCCCCGGGGCAAGGCTTGTAAACTATGCAATTTTCCCATTGTTCTCATGCAGGGTTTATTATTAGGAAAAGGGAAAATATTTGAATCTTGTTTTACTTGGAAAGACTAAAGACATTAAAATGAAACTTTGGAAAATTTTAAGTGGTGTGTTAAACTAAATCAAAAGGCACTATGCGCCTCCAGTTTATCGAAAAGGAGGATCTGCAATATTTTAAGAACGGCTAAGGGTATTGAGTTGAAAATTTCAGGACATATTAGGGGATGTGGGATGTTGAAAAATAATCGGAGGCCCAGCAGCCCCCTCCCATTTCTTTTTAATTGTGCTCTTTACGCTAAAGTTTGACTCTTTGTCACAGTTCTACTTTTTAAAACAATAAAAAAAATTAGTGTAAAGAGTGAGGTGTTAAGGAGGGGATAACCCCTTTCATATAAGGAATAATTTCTGTTCTTTTTAAGTGTTAATATTGCTCCTTACTTGCAGTTAAAAAACTAATTTTTTTAAATTAATTTCTGAATGTTTTTGAATTAATGCATGTTTTGATTTTGGCTCACCGCACATGAATAATTAAAACTGAACTTGCATATTAATTTTTTTGGCCAAATAGTTTTCTCATAGTTTTGATCGGATGATTTTGATAAAAAAGAGGTGGGAGAGGAGGCCTAATTGCCCTCCAATATTTGGTTACTTAAAAATGCAACTAGAATTTCTTATAATTTTTTACTAACGTATGTATTTCTAATAAATATACGCAACTTACGAATTAACTTACATAACAAACTTCTATATTTGTATGTTTTTATTACGTAAATGAGGGGGTTCGCCCCCTCTTCAATACCTCCCTCTTTATACTAATGCTTGAATTTCGCCCCAATTCTTTAAGAATGACCCCTGAATCACAAAAGCCGTAGAATAAATAGTTGAAATTATTAAAAATACTTTAGCGTAAAGAGCAAGGTATTGTGAAGGAGACAAACTCCCTTATATACGTAATATTTTCTGTTCGTTTTAAGTTTTAATTCTGCTCCTTATTTCTAGTTGAAAAAAATTCTTTTTATTTATTTTCTCGTTGTTGTTTTTTTTATATAATGCTAGAAAATCCTGCACCCCCGTCATGGAAATTCTCTTCCCTCATGATAAGTTCCTCCAAGGAAAGTTCCTCCCACGTAACCCTCTCCTTCCGACCCATCCCCGCCCCAACGCGAAAAAGTCCCCCTGAAAGCGTCTGTACACTTCCCAGTAACTATTACTATATGAAAACGTTGGTCAAAGTTTGTAACTTGCACACCCTCCCCCGAGGACTGTAGGGGATTAGGTCGTCCCTAAAGACGTAGTTATTAGGTTTTTGACTATGCTGAGAAAAATGGCTAAACGAAATTTGGCTAAACGAATGACTTGAAAACGAAATTTGCATATTTTTTTTTTTTTTTTTTTTTTAGCTCAATGCCTTTCACTTAGTTTTGATCGGACGATTTTGAGAAAAGAAGGGGAGGGGGAGGAGGCCTAGTTGCCCTCCAATTTTTTGGTTACTCAAAAAGGCAACTAGAACTTTTAATTTTTAACGAACATTTTTATTAGTAAAAAAATATACGTACCTTACGAATTAACTTACATAACGAACTTCTATATTCGTATATTCTTATTTCGTATGTGAGGGGGTTTTCCCCCTTGTTAACACCTCGCTCTTTATATTAAAGCTCAGAGTTTGCCCCAATTCTGTAAGAATGACCCCAGAATCACAAAGACCGTAGAATAAATAGTTGAAATTACTAAAAGATTACTTTAGCGCAAAGAGTGGGGTATTGTGGAACAACAGGAAAGGAAAAGCCCCCTTTCATATACGGAGTAGTTTATGTTCGTTTTAAGTTTTAATGTTGCTCCTTACTTTCATTTAAATAAAAAAACTTGTTTTTTTATTTAATTTCTGGACGTTTTTGAATTAATGCATGTTTTGATTTTGACTCTCCGCACATAAATAATAACAAAAATTGCATATTAATTAATTGCAATTAATCGGAAGATTTTGAGAAAAAAGGAGTGAGGGAGGAGGCCTAGTTGCCCTCCAATGTATTGATTGCTAAAAAAAGCAACTTGAACTTCTAATCTTTTTATAAATGTTTTCATTGGTAAAAAATATACGTAACTTACGAATTAACTTACGTAACGAATTTCTATGTTCGTGTGTTTTTATTGCGTATATGAGGGGGTTCCATCCTCGTCGATACCTCGCTCTTTACCCTAAAGCTTAAATTTTGTCCCAATTCCTTAAGAATGACCTCTGAATCACAAAGGCCGTAGAATAAATAATTGAAATTACTAAAAACACTTTAGCGTAAAGAGCGAGGTATTTAGGAGGAGATGAACCCTTCATATGCGTAATAATTTTTATTCATTTTAAGTTTTAATGCTGCTCCTTACTTTCAGTCGAAAACTTTTTCATATTAATGTTTTCATTGTTTTTTTTTAATAATGCTAGAAAATCCTGCGCCCCCTTCATGGAATTTCTCTTCACCCATGACAAATTCCCCCAAGGAAAGATCCTTCCACGTAGATCCCTCCCCTCAAACCCCCCATCCCCCAACCAAAAAAAATCCCTGAAAATGTCTGTAAACTTTCCAATAACCATTACTGAATGTAAACACTGGTCAAAGTTTTTAACTTGCAGTCCCTTCCCCAAGGACTTTGGGAGAGTATGTCGTCCCCAAAGACATAGTTATTATGTTTTTCGACTATGCTGAACAAAATGGCAATCTCATAATTTTGATCCGTTGACTTTGGAAAAAAATGACCGTGAGAGGGGGCCTAGGTGCCCCCCAGTTTTTTGGTCACTTAAAAAGGGAACTAGAACTTTTAATTTCCGTTAGAATGAGCACTCTCGTGACATTCTAGGACCACGGGTTCGATACAATCACCCATGGGGAAAAGAAAAAGAAAAAAAGAAAAAAAAAATAAACACGCACCCGTGATCGGTCTTCTGAAAAAAAAATACGAGGTTCCACATTTTTGTAGATAGGAGCTTGAAATTTCTACAGTGGGATTGCCTAATACGCTGAATGCGATGGTGTGATTTTAGTTAAGATTTTATGACTTTAGGGGATGTTTCCCCCTAGTTTCTGAAATAAGGCAAATTTTCTCAGGCTCGTATCTTTTGATTGGTAAAAATAAATTTGATGAAACTCATATATTTAAAATCAGCATAAAATTCAATTCTTTTGATGTATCTATTAGCATCAAAATTCCGTTTTTTAGACTTTCGTTTACTATTGAGCCGGATCGCTACAGTCCGTTACCACAAACTGTTCGATTAAGAAAATAGTTCGTTTTTTTTATTTAATGTGCAAGAAAAAGTAGTACATCAATCTGATTGAATATAAAATAATAACGCTGTTCTCGTGAGCTAAGTTCTATGCATATATTAACCAATTTTGAATTAAGAATGTTTCCAAATGACTTTTCTTACTGAAAAAAAAACAAAACAAACAATTAAGCAAAAGATTAGTCGTATTAAAAAAGAAATTTTGTCGAAATGCATTCAAAAAAATTGCTTTACGTGATTTAATTGTCCATTGTTTAATTTTTTTCTTTTAGTGAGATATAAAGCTTTAACTCTGAAATATATGCACAGTTTGAATTATAGCCGCAATGAAGACGGATACATTTGTTTCTATACTAGCTGTTGCTTTGTGTAAGTTCTCGATAACACTTTTCTTTTATTCATTGTATTTTTTTTCCACAACGTAAGTTTCTACCTTTCCTTCCCCAAATATTTGAAGAAAATACCTTGCAGTTCATTTAATTATTCTATTAAGTATCCATAACTTTTAACTTCACCTTATATTTAAATTCTTCTTAATTTTTCTCACTATTGCTTCTTCTTAGTTTTTTTTTTTTAAGTACCAAATTTTTTAAATGGTTTTAGGCATATCAAGTGAATGGTCAATAATATTCTTGAAAGATCTTCTTAAAAAGTAAATCTACACCTATAGTAATACTTCTATTCTTAGAATTTATCAATCAAAGAATCTCTGTTTTTTTTTATTTTCATCGCAGGTACGTAAAAATAAGTCTCTTCCCTGATATAAAAAATAATTGAAGGTATCTAGAAACTCACAAAATTAGGATTCCAAGGAATGCCCAGCCCTGAACCCTCTCCCCTCTGCTTGTATCCCGTCTATACTGCTTTATTATTGACAGTACTGCAAAATATTGTAATCTTAAACATCAAAAATTGTTTCTCCTAAGAACGTTCTATACCAAGATTGTCATTTTGTAAGGTTCAGAGTCGGCTGAAAGTCTCAAAGACAAAGGGCTCGTTAGAAAATTTTCCTAGCACTACTGGGAGTTTCTGAAGCAACTTCGGTAAAAATTAATAGGGGATCCCAGATAGATGTGTTAACCATTCAAAAAACTAATGAGAAATTAGCTTAAAACAAAGGAAACCTATAATCTCTTATTAAATGTTAAGTAAAAGACTGTCTAATCAACGAACGTACAGCATAAATAATGTGCATTCCGTGCCAGTGTCCGCCGAATCAATTCTGAATAGTTTGGCCCCACAAAATACAAAATCTTATAAAGGACGAAGTGAAGCGATTCTTTAAGGTTTCAAAGAACTTTACTTTATTTAATAAATAATTCCTTTTAAAATTATTAATTGATAATAAAAACCTTCAGGATATTTAATATAAACCGTTTACTTGCCACAGCTGAGTTTTGAGAAAACACTCACATAGTTGTTTTTGGATCCTAAAAAGAAAAACAAACTTCATACGGACCTTCAGACTTTTTGGCCTATAATATATGCAGGTCTTTTGGTCTGCATAGACTTCAGATCTTTTGACCTAACGAATGCACTTCAGAAATAAGTCTTTAGACATTTTGGCCTAACGAATACATTCCAGAAAATAGACTTCAGACCTTTTGGCCTAACGAATGCACTTCAGCAGAGATTGAAAGGAAGTTCCAAAAAAGTACCGAACTAATTTAACCTATATGGTTTATATATATATATATATATATATATATATATATATATATCACCGATGTACATACCCTCTTTCCAAGCCCCCTCTCCGTCCCAGGAATAATGCGGATTTTCTCCCTTGAGATATTTAAGCAAGAGTTTAAACATCACTTGCTTAAGCTGTATTTCCTTTCCATTTTCGTATTTCTTGCCAGTTTTCGTATTTTTTTTTAATTACATTCTTGACTCTGAAAACAAAATAAAAACTAGTTTTTATAACGGAAAGTAAGGAGCGACATTAAAACTTGAAACGAACAGAAATTACTCCGTATATGAAATGGGTTATCCCCTCCACAATCCCTCGCTTTTCACGCTAAAGCTTTTAATTGTTTTAAAAAGTAGAATTGTGGCAAAGAGTCAAACTTTAGCGTAAAGAGCGAGGGATAGCGGAGGGGACAACCCATTTCATATACGGAGTAATTTCTGTTCGTTTTAAGTTTTAATGTCGCTCCTTACTTTCAGTTTAAAAAAAACTAGTTTATTTATTTAATTTCTGAACGTTTTTGAATTAATGCATGTTTGATTTTGGCTCTCTGCACATAAATTATTAGAATGAAATTTGTAGATTCATTCTTTTTTTGGCTAAATGGCTTTCTCTTAGTTTTGATCAGACGATTTTGAGAAATAAGGGGTGGGGAAGAAGGCCTAGTTGCCCTCCAATTTTTTGGTTACTTAAAAATGCAACTAGAACTTTTAATTTTTAACGAACGTTTTTATTAGTAAAAAATATACGTAACTTAAGAATTAACTTGCGTAACAAACTTTTATATTCTTATATTTTTATTATGTATACGAGGGGGTTTGTACCCTCATTAATACCTCGCTCTTTACATTAAATCGTAAGTTGTGTCACTAAGAATGACCCCTGAATCGAGAAAGGCCGTAGAATAAATAGTTGAATTTTACTAAAAATACTATAGCATAAAGAGCGAGGTATTTATCTCCTCCTAGATATCTCGCTCTTTATGCTAAAGTATTTTTAGAACCCCTCATATGCGTAATAATCTCTGTTCGTTTTAAGTTTCAATGCTACTCCTTACTTTCAATCGAAAAAACGTTTTCATGTTTATTTTTTCATTGTTTTTTTTATAGTATTGCTAGAAAATCCTGCGCCCTTTTGATTTAATTTTTCTTCCCCCCATGACATGTTACTCCAAAGAAAGATCCTCCCACATAGCTCCCTCCCCTCAACCCCACCCCTCAAACCAAATAAATCCCCCTGAAAAGGTCTCTACACTTCCCAATAACCATTACTGTATATGTAAACACTGGTCAAAGTTTGTAACTTGCAGCCCCTCCCCCAGGGATTGTGGGGGAGTAAATCATTCCCAAAGACATAGTTATTATGGTTTTCGGCTATGCGGAACAAAATGGCTATCTCAAAATTTTGATCCGTTGACTTTGGGAAAAAATGAGCGTGGAAGGGGGCCTAGGCGCCCTCCAATTTTTTAGGTCACTTAAAAAGGGAACTATAACTTTTCATTTCCGTAAGAATGAGCCCTCTTGCGACATTCTAGGACCACTTGGTCGATGCGATGACCCCTGGGAAAAAAAACAAATAAACACGCACCCGTGATTTGTCTTCTGGCAAAAAATACGAAATTCCACATTTTTGTAGATAGGAGCTTGAAATTTTTGCTATATAGTTCTCTGATACGCCAAATCACGCCAAATAACTTTAATGACAAAGACTAAATTTGATGAAACTTATATATTTAGAATCAGCATGAAAATCTGATTCTTTTGATGTATCTTTTATCATCAAAATCTGTTTTTTAGAGTTTCGTTTACTATTGAGCCGGGTCGCTCCTTGCGAACTGTTTGATTTCGAATTCGGCCCTTTGGGGCTTGTGATGAAATTTCAAATAAGTGTCTTATCTTATTTATATCTTCTTATCAATTGGTTGTTGTGTTTCAGTAGACGCTACTTTTATTTTCAGCTTTTTGCAGAGGTGCCAATGGGGGGGGGGGGTAGGGGTTAATCGCTCCTATTAGCTTCTTCCCCTCCTTGGTTTTGAAAAAAATTGTATATTCACTGAAATAATATCATTTTTTATAAATAAAAAGAAGAAAAAAAGACAACAACAAAAATTAGGCCAATATTTCAAAAAAAAAGGTAAAGGGATTCGACATAAAAAACATAAAACAAAACATCATTTTGTATTTTGGCTGAAAAAAGGCAATAAAATTGCCCTTCCAATTTTAAAACACGCGTTTTGCCACGCCACATTCAAAATTTTTCAGAATTTACATCCCCTGACAGCTGAAATTTCATCACAAATATTTTTATGGAAATATAAAAAATCTTGCAAACTCTTGTGTAATTTAATCCATTTCGTGTTTTCTATGTCAAATCTTATTACCTTTTTTTCGAATTATTGGCCTATTTGTTGTCTATATTTTTTTTCTTCCTCTTGTTTTATCCAAAAATGTGAGTTGAGTTTGTGATAGAATTTCTTTTAAGTATATTCCTAAGTGTAAACAAATTCTTTCTTTACGAGGAAGTAGCAATATTTTTTCCAAACATCTCACTCTTTTTAGTGATGCCATAGACAATCATTTTCATTCAGCGATATTTTTCTTTTTCAGTTGGAATTAGTTCAAGCAGTGGGCGTCCAACAAATAACCAGAAAAAAGACGGAAGTGACCTCACTAAGCAGTGTCCAAATGGAACTTCTTGTATTTCTGGTAAATATTTCATCGATGAAGCTTCTCCTGAAACATCTTTCCCCGTACCAAGTAGTAATAAAGACAATAAACCCCTGCATATAGATTTAACGGTAGGTTCTAGCTTTCTTTGCCCTAATGGTCAAGTTTGGTCGGAAGGAATTTGCTTACCAGCTTCTAACCAACAGATGAATTTGGAATTTGAGGATGAAAACAACCAAAGAAAAATAGACAGTCTTATCAGAAATTCAGACTTTGAAGAAATTCAACTTCACAAAGAGATAGACAATAAATCTAATAGTGTGAAAGTCAAAGTGGAGTTTCGAATAAGAGAGGCAAAAGATTTGCAAGACCAACTGTACAAAATTTACCTAGCGTTTGCCGTTCTCAAAATCAGTGTTCTGATTTTAATTTGTATTTTTTTATTTTAAGCTAACCTCGTCACCATCTGCATTGTTTGCACTTTTTTTCGGAAAAATTTTGACTTTTTTGCACTTTCAATGTTCTTTTTTTTGCTTCGATAGTTTGAATAAACTACACATTTAATACATATCGTTTCATTAGGGATTTTTACCGAAACAACTTTTTATGATAGTTTCAAATCGACGAAAAATAGCTTTTTGTTTTGTACTTCATACTCATAATCCCAAACAAACAGGAAACCTCCTCAGTTTATGATGTTGAAGCCTTATGGTTCTTGTTACTTACATGCAGGGGTTCTCATACGAGTGGACAAAGGAGAAAAAAATATCAATAAAGTGTAAGAGTTTGCAATTTTCAAATAAATAGTACCAGTTTAGTAAAAAAAAAAAAAAAAACGTTTTTCATCTTCTCTTTAGCCTTAAAGATGCTGCATTGTCGAAGTCATCCCTTGAAGATCTTCATTAAAAATGGAAGAAGTGACACCGTTATCACTTTTCGCACCAATCGGTGTGGGAAGACCTAAGAATACATAAGTTAAAAAAAAAAAAGTTTTTCCTCTTCTCCCTAGCCTTAAAGATGCTGCGCTGTCAAAGTCATACCTTGAAGATCTTCATTAAACAGTGGAAGAAGTCATCACGGAGAGGTACCGTTGACACTTTTTGCGTCAACCAGTGTGGGAAGACCTAAGTATACATAAATAAACCTTACAAGGAAACATTCCCGATGGTTACATAAGTAGCCAAGAAACATTCACTACCAGTGGCCAAAATAATAGATATGATCCTTTTTGATTCTCTCTGTAACATTAAAAAAAAAAAAAAAACTCGAAAAAAAAATCAAGGCGCAGTAACCATCTATAGAGTACAGGATGATTAATTTTTCCCTTAACTTTGTTAATGATTTTTTAAGCTTGCTCTTTACTTTCGTTTGAAAATAATATTTTTTTCTTATTTTCTTGTTGGGGTTATTCTACGTTGTCATTTTGTGGTGGAAAATACCAAAAATGAGTTGTTTCCTTCGGCATAATGTCTTTAAGTACTTAAAAAGGGCATTTGATCTTAAATTTATAGCCACGAGAACGCATACGATGAGACCATTTCTTGGATCAGGCTGGTGGTTGAACGCGCAAGATAATGGGAGGATCCGACCACAACAAAGGTGTTCTAGCTGGAAATGATAATCCAGTTCTACTTATTAACCAAAATCATTTCTAAACGGGCATTCCAGGGCAAAAAATGTGTCATTTAGGACCTGAGTGCTAGAGAATACTCAGAGGTCATTTGAAAAAAAAGGAAAAATCCCTTTGCACTTAATAGAGATGTTGGCGAAGAAGGTTAAGGGA
The DNA here is from genome assembly GCF_032884065.1 of Artemia franciscana. Taxonomy (NCBI): domain Eukaryota; kingdom Metazoa; phylum Arthropoda; class Branchiopoda; order Anostraca; family Artemiidae; genus Artemia; species Artemia franciscana. The sequence goes on along the minus strand of NC_088874.1, from coordinate 9,796,230 downwards.
AATAAGGACCCCGTATTAAATTGATTGAGAAGCTAATGCCTATCCTTCTGGATAAAAACTTCCGCTTCAGAAAAAAAATGGATTTACGCAATTTCAGCTTCTTTTTAGTTTTTTAGTTTTTTACTATTTTTTTTTAGTTTTGACTTTCTTTTGCGTTGTTTTCCGTTTTTATGGCACTTGGTATTAACCAAGTGACATATAGCGATCCCAAAATCTGTTGGTCTGTCTGTCTGTCGGTCTCGGCTTTGCTAGTTTAGGCGCTTCCAGATAAGCTAGGACGATGAAATTTGGCGGGCGTATCAGGAACTAGACCAGATTAAATTAGAAATAATCATTTCCCGATTTGACCATCTGGAGGGGAGTGGGGGGACGGTTAATTTGGAAAAAATAAGAAATAATAAGGTATTTTTAACTTACGAACTGGTGATCGGATCTCAATGAAATTTGATATTTAGAGAAGGATATCGTGTCTCAGAGCTCTTACTTTAAATCCCGACCGGATCTGGTGAAATTGGGGGGAGTTGGAGGGGGACACCTAAAATATTGGAAAACGCTTAGAGTGGAGGGATCAAGATGAAACTTGGTGGAAAAACAAAGCACAAGTCCTAGATACGTGATTGACATAACCGGAACAGATCCGCTCTCTTTGGGGGAGTTGGGGGGAGAGTTAATTTTGAAAAATTAGAAAAAATGAGTTATTTTTAACTTACGAAGGAGTTATCGGACCTTAATTAAATTTCATATTTCGAAGGACCTTGTAACTCAGACCTCTTACTTTAAATCTCGACCGGATCCAGTGTCGAGGGGATTGGAGAGGGAAACAGAAATTTTGGAAACCGGAAATCTTGGAAAACGCTTAAAGTGGAGAGATCGGGATGAAACATGATGGGAATAACAAGAACAAGTTCTAGATACGTGACTGACATAATTGGAACTGATCCACTCTCTTTGGAGGAGTTGGGGGGGGGGGTGTTAATTCGGAAAAATTAGAAAAATTGAGGTATTTTAACTTAAGAACGGGTGACCAGATCTTAATGAAATTCGATATTTAGAAGGAACCCATGTCTCAGAGCTCTTACTTTCAATCTCGACCAGATCTGGTGACATCGGAGGGAGTTGGAGGGAGAAACCGGAAATCTTTGAAAACGCTTAGAGTGGAGAGATCGGGATGAGACTTGGTGGGTAGAATAAGCAAATGTCGTAGTAATTGGACTGGATCCGCTCTCTTTGGGGGAGCTAGGGGGTCCAGTGCTTTGGCGAGTTTGGTGTTTCTGGATGTGCTACGACGATGAAAATTGGTAGGCGTGTCAGGGACCTGAGCAAATTGACTTGATAAAGTTGTTTCCCCCGATTCGACCAACTGGGGTCTGAAAGGAGAGGAAGAATTAAAAAAAATGACGTATTTTTAACTTGCGAGTGGGTGATCGGATCTTAATGAATTTTGATATTTAGAAGGACCTTGTGTCTCGGAGCCCTTATTTTAAATCCCGGCCGGCATTAAGCCTCTGATTTTCCTTTTAAATCAATCTATTGATTCTTAGAATTTTGCAAGAGCTCATGCCATATGAGCTCTTAGCTTTTCTGACCTCGTCACAAGTGCCATATGAGCTCTTCGCTCTCGTTGATGGTTGTTTTCGGTACTCTCAGTAACTGATTTTTCGGATAAGTTTCTAGCGGAGAAGTCACATATAAACAAGTCTTACCATGACACGACCAAGGACAGGCCTAGAAATCAGGGGCATCAATGGGGAGAGGGGGAAATTTACCCACCTCTATTTTCTACCCTACCTTAATTTTAAACATTTTTATTAATATTTGCATTAAAATATAGCCACAAATTTGCCCCCTAGATTAACAAATAGAAGGCCAGGGATCATCCTGCTTAGGTTTTGGAATAAACTATCGTTCACAAGTTTTTTGAGTGGAGTGCAGGGTTTGGTTTATCTGATTTTTGAACTATTTTAAGAACCCTCGCGTAAGAACCTTATATGCCCCCTGGATATAACATACAACACTTGCCTAGGGCTCTGGGGGGGAGGGTTGTGTTGATCCCTGGAGTTTCTGTTATCCGATCTTTTGACTAAATTTAGCAAAATGGCTATCTCTAAAATTCAATCAGATAGTTTGGGATAAAAAAGGCAAGAGGGCTAGCAGCTCTCCAGCCCCTTTTGACTCTTAAAAAGGGAGCTAGAACGTTCAATTTCCAATAGAATGAGCCTCCGACGAAGTTATAAGATCATTCCTTCCATTAAAACCTTATATGCCACCGGTGCATAATTTACACTACTTGCCCCCAGAGACATCAGATTACTTTAACCTTCTGAAGGTAATTAAAATTTTATATTTCTAGTTATTTGAGTCCCCTCCGAAGTTTATCTCTTCCATAAAAACTCTATATGCCTCCGGGAATAATTTGAAACCCTTCCCATGGTCTCTGGGGGAGGGGTATGTTGATCCCAAAGTTTTTGCTATTTGATTGTCGGAACATTAAAAAAAAAAACTTTCTAAAAATTTTGACTCAATGCGTTTAGAGAAAAGAGGGTGTAATTGAGGGTGTGGTGGGGGATGCCCCCTTTTACTTTTGACTCTTAAAAAGGTAACTAGAACTTTCAATTTCCAGTCGAATGAGCCGTCACTGAAGTTTATATGAACACCTCTTACATAAAAACCTTATATGCCCCCGGTACATAGCTTGCAACACTTGCAACACCGGCTCTGGAAGGTTGTATTAAACCAGGAGAGTTGTTATTTTATCTCTAAACTATTTTGAACGAAAAAACTATCTCAAAATTTTGACTCAATGCGCTTAGAGAAAAGAGGGTGTATTTGAGGGCGTGGTGGGGGATGCCCCCTTTTACTTTTGACTCTTAAAAAGGTAACTAGAACTTTCAATTTCCAGTCAAATGAGCCGTCACTGAAGTTTATATGAACACCTCTTACATAAAAACCTTATATGCCCCCGGTACATAGCTTGCAACCCTGGCATACCGGTACATAACTTGCAACCCTGGCTCTGGAAGGTTGTATTAAACCAGGAGAGTTGCTATTTTATCTCTAAACTATTTTGAACGAAAAAACTATATCAAAATTTTGACTGGATATGTTTGGGGAAAAGAACATTGGGGGGGGGGCTAGTTCCCCTCCGATCACTTTTGAGTGACTATTCAATTTACAATCGATTGAGCTTCCTCTGGAGTTTATATTACCATCCTTTCCATAAAAACTTGTATGCCCGGGGTATAAATTACAACACTTGCCCCTGGGTTCTGGGGTGGGATGTGTTATCCCTGAAGTTTTGTTACATGATCTTTGGTAAATTTTGAAGAAAATGGCTATAAAGAAAATTCGATTGGACGCATTTGGGGAAAATAGGGTTGACGGGGTGAGGGCTAGTTGTCATCAGATCACTTTTGACTCTTAAAAAGGGATCTAGAACTTCGAATATCTAATAATTTGAGTCGCCTCTGAAGTTTATACAACCACCTCTCCCATAAAACCTTATATACCCCGGGGCTTAAGTTACAACTCTTAGTTTATCATTGCTTTGGAGGGTATGTTGACCCCGAATTTGTTGTTATCTGATCATTGGACTATTCCAAATAAAATGGCTATCACAAATCCATCGAATCCATTTAAGGAAAAGAGGGTTTAAGTGGGGTAGATTTCCATTGATAACTTTCGAATCTTCAAAATGTAACTGAAACTTTCAATTTCCAAATCAAATGAGCTACCTCTGAACTTTATACGACCATCCCTGACATAAAATCTTATATGCATTTAGGGCATAACTTAAAAGACTTGCCACTAGGCTCTTGGACATTGTGTCGATCCTGGAGTTTTTGTTATCTGATATTTGAACCATTCTCAATAAAATGGCTAGTTCAAAATTTTAATTGGGTGGTTTTGGAGGAAAAAAGGCCATGGGGAGGGGGGCTAGCTTACATCCGATCTCTTGTGACTCTTAAAAAGTGAACAAGACATTTCAATTTCTAATCAAATGAATCAATGGGGGCATTATAAATTCCGATTTCTGATCAAATGAGCCCTTTTAGAAGTTTATACGACTACACGACCATCCCTTCCACATGAAGGGCCCCTGGAAAAAAATTGGAGCCCTATAGCCTTGGGGTTGGTAGTTGCAATTGCATCACTTTTGACTCTTAAAAAGGGAACTATAACTTTCAATTTTCAATCATTTGAGTCCCCTCCAAAAATTATGCGACCACCTTTTCCCTAAGAACCTTATATGCCCTCTGGACATAAGTTATAACCCTCCCCCCCTGTTTTTTTGGGGGGGAGGCTACGTTGATACTAAAATTTTGTCATTTGATCGTTGGACTATTTGAAACAAAATTGCTATCTCAAATTTTTTGATCAGAATAATTTGGGGAAAAGAGAGGGGGTATATGCCCGCCGGCCACTTTTGATGACTTTCAGAAAGGTAAATTCAAATTTCAATTTTCAATCAAATCAGTCACCTCTGATGATTGTGCGACAACCCCTTACATAAAACCTTATCCGCCCCCAGGGCATAACTTACAACACTTCTCCCAGGTTCTGGGGGGGGGTGTTGACCCCCAAGTTTTTGTTTTACTTTATCTATAAACTATTTTGAACAATGTAATTATCTCAAAATTTCGATCAGATGCATTTGAGGAAAAACGGGTCTTGGGGGGACTAGTTGCCCTCCGATTACTTTTAACTCTTAAAAGGGGCACTAGAAATTCCGATTTGCAATCAAATAGGCCCCCTCCGAAGTTTATGCTACCATCCCTTCCATAAAAACCTAATATGCCCCGGGGCATGATTTACAGTACTTGCGTCCAGGTCCTGGTGGGCTTTGTTATCCCTGGAGTCTTTGTTATATGATCTTTGGTCTATTTAAAAAAAATGGCAAGATAGAAATATTTGATCCCATATATTTGGCGAAAAGAGGGTTGGTGGGGGGGATAAGTTCAAACCATTCGTTCTTCGGCATTCTGAAGGGGGGGTATGGTGACCCCAAAGTTTTTGTTATCTGATCGTTCGATTATTGCAAAGAGAATTTCCTCTCAAATCCATCGGATACACTAGAGGAAAAGGGGGCGTAGAGGGGGGAGCAGATGTGCTACGATCACTTTTGATTCTTAAAAAGGTAACTGGAACTTTCAATTTCCAATAAAATGAGGTAGCTCTGAAATTTGTACGATCACCCCTTACACAAAGATTTTATATGCCTCCAGAGCATAACTTAAAAAACTTGCCACTGGGCTCCGGGGCGTTGTGTCGACCCTGGAGTTTTTATTATCTGATGTTTGAACTATTTTTAATAAAATGGCTATCTCAAAATTTTAATTGGGTGGATTTGGGGTAAAGGGTGTGGGGCGGGGGATAGTTGACCTCCGATCTATTTTGACTCTTCAAAAGTGAACTAGAAATTTCAATTTCCTAACAAATGAAGTTTATACGAGGATCCCTTCTGCAAAAACCGTACTTACCCCAGGGCATAACTTAAAACGCATACCTTCGGCCCTGGGAGGTTCTGTCCACCCCGGAGATTTTGTTATCTGATTCTTCAACTAAGATTAAAATTTTTATCGAGTGCATCTAGGGAATAAGGGCGTTGGGGCTATTTGTCCTGAAATCAATTTTGACTCCTAAAATGGGCACTATAATTTCCGGTTTCCAATTAAATGAGCCCCCTCCGAAGTTTATACGACCATTCCTTCCATATGAAATGCCTCGAGAAAAAATTGGAGCCTTATAGATTTTTGGCTGATGGGGGGAGGCAATTTGTCATCGGATCCCTTTTGACTCTTAAACAGGGAACTAGAACTTTCAATTTCTAATAATTCGAGTCCCCTTCAAAAATTATGCGACTACCTTTTTCGTAGAAACCTTATATGCCAACGGGGCATAAGTTACAAACCTTCCCCCGGGTTTTGAGGGGGGCTATGTTGATTTTGAAGTTTGGGAGTTTTGGAGCTTTTCTGTTTTCCTGAAAGCGTTTTTTTTTTACTTTCAAGGCATTTTTTCCTCAAGATAATTGTCTGCTTTGGGAAACGAATGTAAAACCAGAGATTTCCCAATGCAACTGTGCCTTGGACAGCTGGACCAAGAAGCAATTGATTTATTATGATTCGGGGAATAGATTCTGCGTAACAAGCTATTGATTTTATGTTTCCAATCCTTTCCACTAGAGGGTGTGCAATTATCCAACATTGTTATTGCCTATTACTCTATTAGACGCAATTGCTTTCTAAATTGTATTAAGGTTCTAGCGTCACCTACACAATACTTTGTTTTGATTCTCAAATAGCTTTGTAAGACACATACATGTACATTGTACATCCATTATTGTACATACAAGTTTTATTCAAAACAAATTCTCAACCATCATTGAACTACGTTATTCTTAGGGCACTGAAATTTATATTATACATGTAAGAAAGGGTATTTTCAACTAGAAAGTCGTTCAATCGAGGATTGTCAACATAAATGCTGAGAAATTTGCTATAGGTATATCCAAAACATCAAAAATATTATCCTGCAAGAAAACCATTACTTTTAATTAATAAATCTAGATCCATTGGCTAGGAGGGGGCAACTTACTAGAGGTAAATTTAGGGGAGCACAAGACTTGTGACTTAATTCCATGTTTTGTTCATTTTTGTTGGTATTAAATTAAAAAAAAAAGTTTTTTTAACTGAAAGTAAGGAGCAACATTAAAACTTAAAACGAACAAAACATTACCCCGTATATGAAAGGGGCTGTTCCCTCTTCAACGCCCTGCTCTTTACGCTAAAGTTTTTACTGTTTTAAAAATTAGAGTTGAGAGAAAGAGTCAAACTTTAGCGCAACAGGGAACGTTGAAGAGGGAACAACTCCTTTTTTTGCTGTAGCAAAAAACGCGTTGTTTGCCGTAGCATAAAACAGCAAATTTGCAGTCTCCAGTATTCGTCGTCATTACCTCTAGGATTAGAATTGGCCAGAAGGGATAACCCGCAAATTTTGGCTAGGAATAAATCACCGATTTTAATGTTCGGAGGATTCATGCTTAGTAAATAAAAGATTATAAAGTGAAAGAAACTTATCTTTCCGTGAGGGCTGAGCCCACTATTATATCCAAGTGAAAGAGTAAAACTGTCCAAACTCAGTCCAAACTGTGCGAGGTCGGCCCAACTGCTAATCCTTCTCTACACTAAAAAGTGTAATTAACGCGCAGGCAAATTATATCCAATTTTCTCTATACACTACACTTGGCTATCGTATCTAATTTTCTCGATTCAAAACGCCAAAAATCTGATTGTGTGATAAATTCAAGTATCAGATTGCAAAATTTCTGTAGTCACTGAATTAATTCATGGCTAAGGAATCAAGTTCAAACAATTCAAAAGTTAAAACAGGTGTAATCCCTTTGAGAGCTAGTTCAATACTGCAGCATATCAGTATACTGCAGGCATCTTCTTTAAATTAAGTTCATTTTTTTCGGTAATCTCGGTTATAACGTTTTTTTCTGATATTATGAGAAATAGAAACATTCAGATCGAAACAAAGAATTTTAATTTTATGAATGGCTTAAGAATATTCAGTGGAAACTTTCAGGGCATGATGAGGGGGATGTAATTTTCCCCCCAAGCAAAATCAAAGTATCAGAGAAATCAATTTTTCATAGTATAAAATTTAAACAAGAGGTTCTAAGCCCCCCTATCTTGAGAGACCAGGGGAGGTCAGGTAAGAGGGGCGTTTACTGCCATTTTGTAACATAAAACATTAATTTTTGCTCAAACAGGATCAAAATATCAGAGATATCGATTTTTCATAGTTTAAAGCTTCAAAACAGGAGGTTTTAAGCCACCGAACCTATTATCGAACCTATTGTGTCGAACCTATGGTGACACCATGACATCACAAGGAAGTTCATATTGTCTGCGGTTAGAAGACTAGCGACAAGGAGAATCAGTATATACATATAAGCCTGCAACGTAACCGCGCCAGTGCCCGGTGGTGAAGCCAGGCGTGCCGGGGCTGGGCTCCTTATACTTATATTAATGGAAACCAAAATACCAGAAAATAGAACGTTAGTATAACGGTATTACGTGAAAGATTTAGACCAAAACAAAGATCTTAATGTAAAAATGTACAATACACAATAATGCACACATAATGCATCGAAAATGGCGGATAATAGTGGAAAAATAGACTGTTGTCGGTATATTTTCCTAATCATTATTTTGGAATGGAAAAAATCACATCTTTCCAAGTGAAAATAATATTTTCAATATTATTATAACAATAATTATAAAATCTTACCGAAATCTTTGTAAAAACATAAAGCAACAGTGAAAGTACAGAAAGGTAAATTCTTATCCTCTGACCACCGAAGCGCTTTCTGATGTATTCAGGCATGGTTACTATCCCACTTGCCATATATACTGGAACAAAAAGCCATCCCAAGATAATCGCTATGTAAATAGCCTGAAAGTAATAAAACATTTCATTTTTTAATCAATTATAAAAACACAAGTTTTTTTAACAGCATGTAAGGAGCTTCAATCAACCTTAAAACTATTATTCTGTCCATGAGGGTTCCCCCTTCCTCAACGCTTTCCTCTTTACCCTAAAGCTTGGCTTTTTGTCAAAATTTGTTAAGAACCACTGCTGAAGCACAGGGAATGAAATAAAAAGTTTTTGAAACCACTAAAGACTTTTGTGTAACAAACAAGAGGATTGAGGAGAGGGCAGCCCCTAATTTACTGGAATAATTTCTGATCGCTTCAATTTTTAACATCTTATTTTCCATTAAAACGCCTTTTAATTTTCAATTAAAACCCCTTTTTTAGTCTTCTTGCTGACCTTTTCTGAATCATTCTGGGTTGTCCCCCCGAAAATTTTCTCTACAAAAACTCCTCTCTCGGAAAGTTCCTCCCAAACAATTGGAAAAAAATCCTCCTATTCTCGCTGAAAATTCCACCAGAAATTTCAGGCTGGAAAAATTTCCCACAAAAAAATCCCCCCGTGGGCTTCCCCTCCAACACACAGCCGAACAATTTCTGTGTATTCTCCATTAACAATTACTATATGTAAACAATTGGTCAGTTACAGAACTTAAAGTTCTTTCCCCTCGACTGTGGCGGGGAGGGTCATGTCATCACCAAAGGCATAGTTATTGAACCTTTAAACTATGCTAATCCACATAGTTATTTCGAAATCTGGATCAGATGTCTACTGGGGTTAAGAGGAGGTGAGAAGGGAGCTAGCTGCCCTCTAATCTTTTAGGTCACTTAAAAAAGGCACTAAAACTTTTAATTTCCATTCGAATAATTCCTCTCCTGGTCTTTTAGGCCTATTGATTCCATAGGATCTCTCCTAGAAAAAAATAACCAAGAGGCAACGCTCTAGCGTTGTCTACACTAAAGAACCATTAGGCTTCAACGTTTTCTTAACATTTTTCTCCAGAGGCACTTCATATAGAAACAATGGTCATATCCTTCAAAGGGGACTTAATCAATTGCAGATTAAAAGTTCTAATGCCCTTTTTAAGAGTCAAAAGTGACCAGGGGAAGACAGTCAGCTTGATATATTTTGAGATAGTCATTTTGCTCAAAATAGTCCAGAGGTCAAATAACTATACCATCGTGGGTGAAATAATCCCCCATAGTCTCCAGGACAAGGGATGCAAACTATACAAGTTACCCATTATTAAAATATAAAGAGTTTTTTTTTATCCTGGCATGTTTAATCCCGGGTCTCCAAAAAGGCTTAGGATATTAAGGTCAAACCTTAAAGAATTGATGAGAGGGACGTCGAATACAATCAAAACACACTATTTGCATAGTGGTTATCAATGGGGATTATCAACAGTATCTAAGGAACGGTTGTAGGTATTAATTTAAAAATGTCACGATATGTTGAGTGGATTCCCCCTCAATTTCCATTTTAGAAGCTCCCTCCCTCATCAATGACCAAAATGTTATTTAAAACATTTTGTTAAAAACAGTCATGCAGTCTAATAGCCATGCCTCTAGGGATACCATACTCACCAAGGCCTCGAGACAAGGATTGCAAATTGTGTATTTTATGTAAATTATATATCATGTTTCAACGCTTGGAAAATGACATGTCTGAAAAGTTCGATGATGATCATTGATTTGTCTCAGTTTCATTTTTTTTCACAACAAAGTTAATCCCAGACTGAATAAGGCTGAACTTTATCCAACAAAAATTACAATTATCCACTTTTCAAATTCCCTCTCTTCAAGAGCGTCGTCTCAGTTTGATCCTTGAATTTGGCCAATAGCTTCTCAGAAGTGATAAATACAGATCGATACTACCACCAGTTTTAGTGAAACATCGAAGTACTAGGTTGAAGAAAATTGACAGATTAGTAGCACCTCCTTCACGCACAAATCGTTTTTCCAACTCATTCATCCCTTTCTTTGTATCAAAGTATAACAATTGTGATTTTATCCTATTTGTCTTCTGATTTTTTTTTCGTTTGATTTAATCCTTTTTTTTGTAAGCACAAGCGCCATTTAGTTTTATGACTACGAGAGATTGTGCAAATAAAACCGATTCTATTCTATTCTATGCTATCAAAAGGAAGCATCTACAATATCTCACGAATAGATAAGGGTGTTAATTTAAATCTTTCCTAGTAAGATTTCGGAAAATATTGAAGGGCTTGTTAAACTAAATAAAAAAAAACACTATTTGCATATAGTTGTTCAAAAAAGAATATGTGCAATATCTTAAGGATGGCCAAGGGTATTAAATAACAACTTTCATGGTATGTTGAGGGGGATGTTGAAAAGTGGTCAGAGGACAACCAACTTTCTCCTATGCACTATTTATATTTACCTATCCCCAAAGAAGTCCTATCAAAATTTTAACTAGTTATCTTGTTCGAAATAGTCTAAAAGTCAAATGACTATGCCTTGGGGGACGAAATAACCCCCAGAGCCCCTGGAACAAGGACTGTAAGTTAGGCAGGTCGCCCATTGTTTATAAGGTTGGCTATTGGGAAAAGGGTGAATCTTTGATCCTAAATCTTCAAAAAGGCCTAGGGTATTAAGGCGAAATTTTCCGAAAGCGTTGAGGGAGATGTTGAACAAAATCAAAGCACACTACAGTAAGTAAATTTTATAGCGCTAAAAGTCGTAGGGCCTTGGCAATACAAAACAAAAAAGAAAATTCACTTTTAAATAATTAACATCACATAAGCATAATGTAACATAAGCATTATGTAACACAAATAAACATAAGTACAATTAACAAAAACCTACTTCTGTGCTCCAATGGCAGCCTGCGAAACGGTCCTAACGATTTCTCAGGCTGTCAACCTGATTATGCAGAATAGATGTCAAAAAGGGCAAAGCAGCAATATCTAAGGAAAGCTTGGGGATATTCAGTTGAAACTCTCAAGGTTAGTTGAGGGGTGTCTTGAAGAGTAATTGGTGGGAAAACAGCCCCCCCAGTTGCCCTTTTAGATACTCTCTTCGATGCTTGAAGAAATTTTCAAAAGCCTTATTTTTCGAAATAGTCAAAGGTATGACAATTATGGATACCATGTTCCCCATAACCCCCTGGGCAAAGAATGTACATTAAGCATTTTATCTGTTTTTACAAGCAGGTTTTATCACTGGGAAAGGCGAATGTTGGATCCTGTGTGTCCAAAACGACTATAGATACTGAGGTAAAATTTCGGGGAATGCTGAGGGTATACAGAGCTAAATCAAAACTCACTATTGTGCATCCAAGTTGTCAAAAAGGCGCATCTGCAATAACTTAGGAACGGGTAAGGATGTTAATTTGAATATTTCCTGGTCACCACTGCTGCAACTGTTACTGTAACTGTGACTACTCGCTACTGCTTGTGACTTTGACTAAGATGACCTACAACGGTGACTACAACTACTTTTGACTGCAACTGCGACTGAGACTATCTTTACTGGTGACTACTTTGTACTATTACCGTGATTGAGACTACTTTTACTTGTGAGTCCTTTCAGGGGAATATTGAAAAAAATCGAAACACACTACGTGCCTGCTGGTTGTCAAAAGGACCTATCAACTATAGCTTACGGAGGGCTGAGGGTATTTAGCTGAATCTTTCAGGGTATGCTGAAAGGGATGTCGAAAGCTGTTTGGAGGACAACCACCCTCCCCCGAGCCCCTGTTTAGCTTCCCTATCGCCGAAATTCGATCAACATTTTGATATGGTCATCCTGTTCGGAATAGTCCAAAGGTCTAAGAACTATACCTACAGGGATTCTAAATCCTATGAAACTCCCGGGGTGGTGGTTGCAAATTACGAAATTTGCCCAATGTTTGCATACGGGATATATAATTAGAAAAGTGGGATCGAAAAAGGTCGGTCCGAAATGCTCTGGTATTAAGGTGAAACTTTAAAGAATGTTAAGGGGGACGCTGAACCAAATCAAAAGACCATCTGCGTGCATCCATATTGGAAATGGGACGCATCCGCAATGTCTTAGAAAGGGATAAAGGTATTAACTTGAAACTTCCAGGGTCAAGATTAATCTTGGCCTTAAAATTAATCGAAATCATAAGTTACCATTCCTAAATCAACTTCAAATATCAATTGCTCCTGGCAATCACTGCTAGTAGTTACTGTTTTAAAACAAAATTTGACATTTTTTTCAAAACAAGTTTTAAAAATTTTTATTACTATGGGCTGCCGCTCGTCTTTTATTACTAGTTCAAATCCAAAATCTTTCGAAACGTACAGTAAATATATTAGTAAAGCATTCTATGATTCAAGTAGTAATTCCATATGCACTTTGAGCGCACAGTACCCCCTTCAAATCCCTGTTCCGATGTTATTTTAAACCTTCTTCAAGATACAGATGCGCGTCGTAGGAAATGTTTACAGGTGTCTGAAACTTACTTGGGGTTGACAGTGACGCAATCTTGCATGACTTCGCTTCAGTATTAAAAAAGAGTTCAATTTGTCAACATCAAAGATACCTTAGTAATGGATACTTTTACTGTATTGGATATTGGAGATGCCAACAATAGCGAAAAGAAACCTAGAGTACCTAATGTCGCAGTAAAAATTACCAAGGGTTGCCAGCTAACCCTAGAATGGGATGAGATGTCTGTACGATATGTCATAACATATCATTAAGCAAATTCAAGTCAGAAGAACAGTCATGCTTTGCAGCAAAAGTGAATATAATGCATAAACAAAGATTACAGGACAGATTAAATGCATTAGTGAATATGTTAAAGACAATGATCTACATAAATATATAAAAAATGGAGTAAGTTTATTACTAGCGAGATTTATTGTTAGTCTATAATCGGTGGTGATATTAACAGGATTAAAAATGATTGGATTTGAGTAACAAAAAATCTTAAGGGATGTAGTGACTTCGGAAAAATGTTTAATTTTAAATGATGATTTTCTAGAGTTGATTTTCACCAAAGGAAAATATTATCTCAAAGAATGCTTAACGATATAATGAAAAATCACTCTCTATTTTTGGATTATAGCATGATACTTATACATCGTGGTCCAGATGCATTTAATCAATTTATTATATATTAATTGAAACAAAGAAATAATATTATTTCGCTTCGAACCTTACCTAGATGGCCATTTTTCAAGGCAACAACAAATAAGTAGAATAAGTTTTGTGACATCACTCTTCATCCTCCTAGAAGACTTTCATTGTCCCTAAACGTAATTTAAGTATATTTTCTAGAGACTGGTATCGTCGTGGTTTCAAACTGTTTTGGGAAGAAGTCAAATTGTTTCACTTCAATTACTGGAATAATAAAAGATACTGGCTTTTGCAACATCGCTGTGAAGATACAGACTACTATGATTATAAACCTACAGACTTTTATTCGACTCTTACAGATAGTGATTCTTCATATGAGAATTTCGTATGTGACATTGCTTCAAATAAACAAATTGAAATACGTGAATTCCAGACTGTCAGGGTTAGCAAGGAAAAAAACGAGCCCCCTCCCACCAACTATTAAATTTTGTCCGGACCAAGACTCCCTCTGTAATCTACAAATACGTCTTGATCTGAAGTAAAATAGTGACCATGTGTCAATACCTTCACATCGCCCACACGTACATAGACTTTATTCGATTTGGTTAATATGGCATTTTTTTTTTACTCGAACTGTGTAGTTTTTTTTACTCTTGGAACTAATTTATTCTCTACACAATTCCTATAAGTAGGCCTACTCAGATTGAAATTTTCCTGTGCACAGTGCTAAGGCACTGCATAGTGCAAACTTTTTGGTATCCTCGCTGTGTTTTGTCACAGAGTACACCTGTGAACCTGCAAGCACTCCTTGGGATATCAAGTCACTCCCCGTCCCGGATTTAAAATTACAACTTATTTTGGGCCTGGCACTTCACTAGTTCTGGGTAAATGGACACGTCCCAGTTGGTGTAGTCCGTTTGAGGGCTACTGTGCTCACCATTTTCTTAATCATCCAATAAACATTCAGTTTTAAATTTTGACAATAATGAATCAGCATATCCATAATACACCAGAGCTTGCCCCCCCCCAGGCAATTGGAGCTTACACACATTGTAATAAAATTCCAATGTGAGTTTTTTCGAAATTTCTAATATGTTACTGCCAGCCGCAATGTTTTTATTTAATTTGACATTTCTTTTCTTCTGTGTAAGAGGACCATATTAGAGTCTATGATCATGAACAATGTGAGATTCAGATCTGTAATGATTCGGGCACAGTCTTTTGGGTCGGTCACGACGTCTCGGCGACTCCTATTGCGCGAACTTCCACACCTTTTTCCAAAAGCCAAATTTAAAATGAACTTAAAGATTTCTTTTTCGACCTTTGTTTTTGTTCGGAACGTTTACTGACAAAAGTGTCAATAAATGTCTTCATAATGGATTCTGATCAAATTTGAGGGCTCTTTGAATCTTCGTGACATTGAAAGCGTTGGCCATCGTTAACCGCAAAAGAACGTGATTTACAGTAATATTTTGTTTGGAATGAAGGTCGGCAATAAGTTTTTGTCTTGAAGGTGTCCATTGCATGCCCCCATTCACTGCCAACGATAAATTATAGGGTTTCAATGAATCCCTAGGCACCGTTCTATTTATGCACCGGAAAACAAAGTCCTTTACCGAGTCATGAAGTTCCCTTGGTATTTTACCATCAATTTCAAAAAACAATCCTTGTGGTCCATTCTCCTCAATAGAGGTAATATCAGGTAAGTTTGGCTTAGAAGGATAGTCCAGCCCTGTGTAATGCCCCCAGGGCAAAGAGAAGTGAGACATTGCCGACAAATAAAGGGAATTCATATCCTAGAAAACCACATTAGACTTTTCACCGGTGTGGGGTCCAGTCTGATTAGTTTCCAGGATACGATCCCCATGAAAAACATATCCACCCCGCATTGATCTCTCTACAAATAATTGCTGATCCACGTCGGTGATCAGACCTATTTTTGTATTACTGATTTTAAGAATTAAATCCATCCCAGATGAGGGTTTGAAAAATGACAACCCAAATCTAACTCAAATTCTTCGTAAATTTTACCCGTGTTCTTACAGACAATATCCAAAAACGTTAGTCACTGGCCAGGTAGATTTTATAATAATCCTCCATGTGTTTACACCCTCCCTTAGCCAAAACGGTTTTAGCAAATTCATAATCGGTATTGGTGCATTGACGATCATGAAGTGAATCATAAAACGCTTGGATAGTTGGTAATTTTCCCCACGTAGCCTCGAGATGGAGTTGTCGTACTGAAATGATTATATGCCTTTACACATTAATAAATCATAAATTTCACCATTTTGAAAATGCTGTTTGAGGAGAGGAAAACTATTCATCAGGCAAAAATCATCACTTTTTTTTACTTGAATCAATTGGCTTAAAGGTTTGGTAAAGAAACTATAAAAATCTTAAAACTGAAATTTTATTCGAGTACTTAGTACCATTTCAATCATTTTCCATTTGAATCCTAAGAGTAACAACTTCAGCGATGACTTGGGTATGATGTCACAAGAAAAAACCTATCAACCAATGTGCCATCTACAACTTCCCCTTTCTTCAAACGTGCCGACGCTAGTAATATCAATTTCAAATAAAATTTGGAATTGTGCGTGTAAATTTGTAGAAGATATTGCTGCCTAACATCTACATTACACGATTGATACACCAACACACGAAAGTTATTCCCTCTCGATAAAATGGGATCACTGAAGTGATCATGGTCGCGGACTTTCATATCCCCACTACCCTCGACAATTTTTTCTTGCAAACCCAACACAAATCTTTATTTTTAAAGGCCAACTCGTCTTTCGTTGAAAGAGTCATTGGATAATTTGTACTGGGCAGCCGTGACATTGACTTATTATCTGTTGTAATAAATGCAACCATAGCTGCGCCTATACAATCTTCCCCATCCAATGTCTCAAGTGCCTCTATCAATTGTAAGGTATTACTCGAGTCTCTTTGTCCGTGGGAAAAAGAGGCCGCAATGGCTTCATATTTTCTAACAAAATTAACACCAACATATAAGTAGAAATCCAATTTTTCTTCAAAGTTCAAGAGGCGTCCATTTCTTAAAGATGAGTTGTGTCACTTTCAGAATCTGATAGAAGACTGATGATATTTCCGTTCTATTAACCAATTTATATATCCCCCCGGAGACAATGGAATCAATTGGTCCTCAGTTAGAATAGTAGCATATTTTTTCCAGGAAATAACGGGGATTCTTTGTTCTATAAAATCAATTTCTCACACGGTTCTTTAACGGTTGTGGTCAAAGAAAATGGCCGCAAATTTGCTTGTATAAAATGGCCGGTATAATGGGATGATGCAAGGATCATGTCCTTGATTGGGTGGGAGGGGCACCCTGGTGGTTTTTCAAAGGAAATCTTGATTTAGTGGGCGGAAGGAATGTTTTTTAAAGAGCATTCAAAGAAATCCTGGGGTAACGAAGCCCCTTTAGGTTTTCAAAGAACATTCAAAGAAACCCTGGGGATCTAGAAGGCCCCTGAAGGTTTTTAAAAGACTCTCTATGAAGCAACAGCCACGGTATTCCTGGAGTAAAGGACGTCTTGGCGCTTGTGTGTCTTTTAAAAAGAAAATATGACATAATTAACAACTGTGTCTCTTAGAAAATATTCCCTACGACGTAATTAACACCTACGTCTTGAAGAAATTAGAAAAAATTGTTGGAACCGAGATTTAAAGAGGGTACAGCGCGGTCAAAGAGCCTATGATATTACCGATGATTTACCGATTTGAAAGATTGCTTGAGCGATCTGGAGTAATTTATTTTAAAATGGCAAATTTATGTTTTAATAGCTGTGTTTAGGCACCAGGTTTCAATAGTTTCGGGAAAATGGTGGCAAAACAGATGATTTTTTCAAACAGCAAATTAATTTGAAAGTTACAAATGTGTTCTTCGCAAAGAAAGTTATTTTCGTAAAATAAGCTTTTTATTGTTGCCTGTGAACTTGAATAGCAATTTTTTAATTGTTCGAAATAAATATAGACTTCAATAAAGGACAGATGGCACTCTAGACCTTAAGAGGCTTGAAGGGCTGTTATATCACTTCTTATTGCGATAATTTGCTGCAAAGAGATAAAAGATGAATAGGGTCGTCAATCCAAAGTCACTCCAACAATTTGCAAAGCTAAAAGGATTCCAAGCGAAAATTAAAGGAGAAATAAATATAGATATGCTAAAAAGCTCTTTAATGAATGACATGTATGCATGTATTGGATCAACGACGCTTCTTGACTATTAAGGTCTTTGTGTCGGCCTTGCATTGCTTTGACACAAATCAGTTCCTAATCAGGGTTCCGTATTACCAAGCTAGGATCGGACCCACTGCGCCACAACAGGACTTAATGAATGACAAATTAACGCTCATCTCACAAATTTAAAGCATATTTGGTACTTCCATATTACAAAGTACACACTCGAGAATTTGGATCGCGAAATAGCTTTTCACTGTCCTTATACAAGACAATTAGCTTTGACTCGCTGGAAAACTAAATTGTTGCTATATTTAAATTAAATATTTAGTTGGTATTTGGTTAGGTTAGGTTAAGACAATTTGGTATTTAATATAATGCGCTCTGTACCGCCCCCCTACCATAATTTTTTGTTGTAGTTTTCATAATTTTGCTACTAAAGTAATGTATTTTTCATCATATACTGTTTTTTTTTCATTAGCATATACCAAACCTCACTTCTCAAGCGTGTACCATACAGTGCGGAAGTACCGCATATTGTTAGATATGACTAGTATGTAAGGACAAGATAACTTACACTGAGTTCATAAGCTCCTATGCCAATACCAGCCGCTGCTGCTGATCCGGCAACACCGACGAAATGGCCACTTCCTATATTGCTGGCAAATAGAGATGCCCCAACCTATAATTAAGAATAATACCGAAGACTTAGGCAACAAAAATATGCATATTTCTTAATAGCCCACAATACATGTAAATTCATTTCTTGTTCATTTCTAGATAAAATATTGAGCCCTCAGGTGCTGACTAAATTAAATGCCACATTGTTTTACGTGAGAATTTGCGTTTTCATCAAAACTTAATTAGTATTTTGTTTTATTTTTATTAAACTTGTTTTATCAAAGCACTGGTGGTACTTTAGCCTCAAAAATGGTTTTAAAGGAGACTTGACTCTAATCATACTTGTGATAACTTCTGTTCGATCATTTTTTTCTTTTTAATTCTGCATTCTATAGCTTGACAGATTGTTATAATATTACCTACTAGCTTACCCGTTGCGTATGCCGCTATATTAAAATAAATCAAATTCAAGAAAATTACTCCCTGGAAAATTCCAACGAGGAAAATCCCCTCAAATAAGCGAACTCCTCAGCTTTCCCTGAGCGAGTTTCGATTCCCGATTTCAAAATGATGCATAAAAATGTAGTTTTAGATAAAACAGTGGACCTCATTTTATGACGGTTATTAAGGCTAAATTTCTGGAACCCTAAGAGGGCCCGTGATTGAAACAACAACATCACTAAACATGCATGTCTATTAACAGCGAAAGAACAAATTAGTGTTGCACACGCGCAAACCCTTTGTGACTCTCTTTCAATGGCTGTCTCTGTTTTCAGCATAATCATCATAATTGTTCTTTTATGCTCTGGGATAAAATTGCAGTTTCATTTCCAACAGTCTTCCGTTAAAAAAAACATTTGCAATTGGTTGCATTTATTTTTAAGAATTACAAGATACCAAAATCAGACTTATTTTGTACAGCTCTTATCAATTAGTTTGCTTTTGTTTTTATTTACATTTTAGTTACGAGACTTCCTTCATAAAAATTTTCCCCTAATTTCTTCGTATCGGCATACAATTTAAGAAAATTAATTGCTTATAAAATAATAATGACTCTAGGCAATTGTTATAGGTACACAGTAATGAAAGCTTAATAAATGAAAAATGTCTCGTACGAAACATATCAATATATTTAGCACAAATTAAAAGGATAACAGATTACAATTTACACAATATACGTTTTGGAAATGTCACTTTATCTCGTCGGTTGGACTCTGAAGCCCTAACTGCATGGAAAATAGATCAGGGCTTATTGTATCAACCAAGTGCCCCCTTTGTCTTATGGAGGGACTCGGTAAAGGGAAATGTGGCATCCATGTATCGTTCTTCACCCACTTCGTACACATGGGACAGTGATAGGAACTTGGAAAGATAAATTTCTGATTCAATTGGAAATTTAAATTTCTAGCAACTTTGTAAGAATTGAAAGCCACTGGATTGAAAAAAGATTCAAATTTTCTTATTAAAAAAGAGGAAAATTTTTTGTATAAAGATAAAAAAAAAACTGAATCGAATAAAGGTTTGATCAATATTGACATGTGGGAGAGGATCCTACTCACTTTGGGAAACGTCACTTACATCTTACTTATCTGATGGAATAGTGTAATTAAATTAAAGATCCTAGAACACTTTTTGGTAACAAAAGAGAACAAATAAACATAGAGAAGGAAACAAAATGAATAGAGGAATATAAACGAAAAAATAAGTAAAATAAACAAATTAAACTAACTTGTTTATAAACAAAGAAATAAACAAATAAACCAATGAACATAAACAAAGAAAATATGAAATAAACAAAGAAAATAAACAGCGGACAAAAACAATAGAGGAAACTGACTACGCATAGCCTGTAAAAAGGACATTGGAAAGGTCAACTTTATTTTCTGAATTCTGACTATGAATAAATTACATAGGAAAAATGAGAATTGTTCTAGTATTATTTTTTATTTACGGACGTTTGCGATCACTGGACCACTAAGAGGGTGACTTCTCAGACTACTACTACTACTACTACTAACTCACTGCAGCACCAAGCCGCCTGAGGCCAACACAGCTACGCACGCTCCTCCTCCAACCTAATCTATTTAAAGCCTCCCTCTTTACACCCTCCGAGGAAGTTCCCATTTCCTTTAAATCTTTATTTATTACATCCTCCCAACCCAGACAAGGACGACCTGCTTTCGTGTAGCCACAGACGGTTGGCCAAAAAGGACAATCTTCGGTAATCTGTCATCCTTCATCCGTAGAACGTGGCCTAGCCATCTCAATCTTTCTTTCATTATAACCCTAGAAAGCGGGATTGAACCACATTTTTCGTACAACCTACTGTTTGAAATACGGTCAGTCAGCCGGGTACCTAGAACAATCCGTAGGCAATTTCTCTGGAAAACATCTAGTAAATTTTCATCTGCTTTTCGGAGCGCCCATGCTTCAGAGCCATATTTGACCACTGTCATCACTGTAGCTTCCAATATTCTAATCTTGGTTTGCAGACTTATCTTTCTATTCTTCTAAACTTTTTTTTAACTGTGAAAAAACACCCTGAGCCTTAGCTATTCTACTTTTAACATCTTCACTGCTCCCGCCATCTTTACTAATAATACTACCAAGGTAACTGAAGCTCCCAACCTGATCAATCTTTTCGTTGCCTAATGTCACTTGTTCATCTTCACTTATTCCTAGCCTTAGTGACTTGGTCTTCTTAACATTAATTTTCAAGCCTATTTTAGCACCCTGAACTCGCAAAACCTCTAAAAATTCATTCTTTTTGCTCACACTTTCATCTAATATGCTTAAATCATCAGCATAATCTAAGTCCAGGAGAGTTTCCTCCCCACTTGATTCCGTGGTCTCCAATTGCCTTTACTGTGCTCCTTAAGACGAAGTCCATCAAAATAATCCATATAAAGGGGGATAGAGCGCAACCCTGCTTAACTCCTGATTTAATACAAAACTAGTTGCTAACCTCATTTCCTACCTTAACCACAGCAATATTATTCTCGTACATAGCACAAACCACTTTAATGTATTTTTCAGGTATACCATATAACGATAAGACCTTTGTTAACGCTCTTCTATCAACAGAATCGAAAGCTTGCTCATAATCGATAAAACTGAGGACCAAAGGTGTTTGACAACGAAGGGACTTCTCAGACCACTTACTAATACTGAACGAACATGTTTATTAAAATATCTGGAAAAATTTTGATCCTGAATATTGATGAAACAGAAACGTCGACATCGACATATTCTATATTTTAGAGTTTTAAGTTTTTTCCATTTCAAGAAGATCAGTGACAGAAAAATACCCCCATTTTTGTCTAAGTCCTTACAGTTGTCCTACGTGTGGAAAGATGGATGATTTTTTGCATCATTTTTTAGGGAGGTGCAAGGAGTTGAGGGAATTACGCCTGGAAATATGTGATAGGAGGGTCGAGGAAAGAGATTGGATTTTGGAAATTTTGTAAAATAGGGGTTACTTAGGGGTTACGTAGATACAAATAAAATCGGAAAGTTCGTCTTGGTAGGTATGAGACGTAGTGATGACTTTCTTAAATAATCACTTTTAGTGTTTTTCCTTTTACGTTTTTTGTGCCCCGGCAGAAAGGCGCCCGGTAAGTATATATAGATAGACTATATCTATATATACTATTATACCTATTATATACCTATTATATACCTATTATATATACCTATTATAAATAGCCTATATCAATATACCTATTTATATATACCTATTATAAATATAATCCAGCATCAAGCATCTTTTGAATTAAAATTGAGTTCCCAGGTTTTCCTAATGTTTAAGACATATAGAACAATTGTGTATATAGATAGTGTAACTTTCAAATTTTCAATTTCAAAGTCAGTTTTCCATTTTAGCATCTTTGGTACTTTAATACCATTAAACCAACAAATGAAACTCAGTATCTTACTTTGGCCATGCAAAAGACCCATTTGATGAATAGCGTAATGAAAATTAGCTAAGATTCTCAGGCAATCAAAACAGTTCGTGGCAACGAAGAGTAAGGAGCGACTCTACTCAATAGTAACCGAAACTATACAAAATTTTTTTAATGTCAACAGTTACAGAAAAAGAATAGGATTTTATTGGGATTTCAAACATACAAGATCTATTTAATTAAGTGTTACCGATCAAAAGCAACGGGCCTGAGAAAATTAGCTGGAGAAAAAGGGGATAAACACCCCCAAAAAGTCGAAGAATCTGACTGAAAATCAAATAATCAGTTTTAGCGTATCACAGAGCCCTACCATAGAGGTTTCAGGTCCCATCTGCAAAAATGTGGAATTTTGTTTCTTTGTCATGAGAAAGATCATAGTTTTTTTTTCTTCTTTTTTGTTATTGTTGTTGTTTTTTGTTTTTGTTTTTTTTTTTGTTGCCTTTTTTCCGGGGGTGATCGTATCCATCCTACGGTCCTAGAATACCAGGAAAAGACTCATTCAAACAGAAATTAGAAGTAATAGTTTCCTTTTTAAGCGACCAAAAAGATCATAGAAGAACTAACCCCCCTCTCGCGCCCCCTTTTCCCCAAGTTTGTCGAATAAAGATTTTGAGATAGCCATTTCGCTCAGTATAGTAAAAAGATACAATAATTATGTCTTTGGGGATAACACTGGTTTTGAATAATTCTAAAGCCATATGAAAATATTATCTTTCGGTTTATTTACTCGGTTCCTTGGCAAAACATGGCAAGAGGCCACTTACTAAAAAATGAACTCTCACCCATACTAACCGAAACTTTAAAAAGACGTTGAATAAACTTTCAAATGAGGAAGAATTGTACTTAAAAGCTAATCCAAGAATGGTGATTATTATGCAAGTGATTATAATTGGTAAAATTTTGGGAAAACAAATTTATGGGAATATCAAAAATTAGAAAAATATTATTAAAAATTTCAAAAATTAGCCTGAAGCGTTACATAAATTATGTCGGATCGAAGTAAAACTATACCATTAGAACTACCATGGACAAAAACCTATTTAGGAGAATTAGAGTCCCCTATCTTGAGTAGAAGGGGAAATCACTTTTATTGCCCAAGATAAACGACCGCCTGTCTGTATATTCGTTTGTCTGTGCCTGTATGACAAATATAACGTAAGAATACTTTACCAAAATCCAATGCATATTTCTAGATGCCAAAAAGTATCCACTTATATTATCAGTTTTTGATCGCCATGAGGCCTGAAAGGAAACGTAAAATTAAGATACAAAAATTTGAAAGCTGAAAAAAAAGTTGAAAGCTCATCCAACAGCTGCTCCAACAATTAATTTGTTTAATTAATTAATGTTTAATTAATTAATTTCAGAGATATACTTATCCATACCCAGTTTGAGTACTGTAAATCATAAAAACGAAACGTCTAAGGAAGTAGTTGGACACTCACTAAAGATTTTCAATTACCCCTCTCCCCAGAAGGAAAATAGAAGGAAAAATGCTTTCTCTAACACAAATGCGATTTCTTTGCTATAAATTGAAAAAGTAAAACAAAGAAGAATAGAAGGAAAAGTGAAGGAAACTGTAAATGGTTGTCAAAACGTTGGGATTCTTTTGCTAAAAATTGAAAAAGTAAGATAAAGGAGAATAAAAGGAAAAGAACAAGAAAACTGTATACAGAATGTTGGAATTCTTTTGTTAAAAGCTGAAAAAGTAAAGCAAAGGAGAGCAGAAGGAAAAGAACAGGAAAACTGTAAATGGTTATCGAAATGTTGGGATTCTTTTGATAAAAACTGAAAAAAGTAAAGCGAAGGAGAATAGAAGGAAATGAAAAGGAAAATTGTACACAAAATGTTGGAATTCTTTTGCTAAAAGTTGAAAAAGTAAATCAAAGGAATTTGGAAGGAAAATAGAAGGAAAACTGTAAACGGTTATGAAAACGTTGGGATTCTTTTGCTAAAAACTGAAAAAAGCAAAGCAAAGGAGAAGAGAAGGAAAAGGAAGAGAAAACTGTAAACGGTTATCAAAAGGTTGGGATTTTTTTGCAGAAAACTGAAAAAGTAAATCAAAGAAAAATAGAAGGAAAAGAGAAATTAAACTGTAAACGGTTATCAATACATCGGGATTCTTTATCTAAAAACTGAAAAAGTAAAGCAAAGGAGATTAGAAGGAAAAGAACAGGAAAAATGTAAAAAAAAATGTTGGAATTCTTTTGCTATAAGCTGAAAAAGTAAAGCAAAGGAAAATAGAAGGAAAAGAGAGGAAAAACTGTAAACCAAATTTTGGAATTATTTTGCTAAAAGATGAAAAAGTAAAGCAAAGAAGAATAGAAGGAGAAAAAAAATAACAGTAAACGGTTATGAAAACATTTGGATTCTTTGGCTAAAAAAACTGAAAAAGTAAAGCAAAGGAGAATATAAGGGAAAGAGAGGCAAAACTGAAAACGGTTATCAAAACTTTGAGAATCTTTTGATTAACACTGAAAAGTAAAGAAAAGGAGAATAGAAGGAAAACTGAAAACAGTAGTCAAAACTTTGGGGTTCTTTTGCTAGAAACTGAAAAGTAAAGCAAATGAGAATAGAAGAAAAAGAGAAGGAAACTGTGAACGGCCATCAAAATGTTCGAATTCTTTTACTAAAGACTAAAAAGTGAAGCAAATGAAAATAGAAGGCAAAGAGAAGGAAAGCTGTAAAGGTTATCAAAACATTGCGATTTATTTGCTAAAAACTGAAAAAATACAGCAAACGATAATAGTAGGAAAAGAAAAGAAAAACTGTAAATGGTTATCAAAATGTTGGAATTCTTTTGCTAAAAACTAAGAAAGTAAAGCAAAGGACAACAAAAGGAAAAGAGAAGAAAAGCTGTAAACAGCCATCAGAATGTTGGGATTCTTATGCGAAGAGCTGAAAAAGCAAAGCAAACGTGAATAGAAGAAAAAGAGAAGCACAACTGTCCGCGGCCATCAGAATGTTGGAATTGTTTTGCTAAAAGCCGAAAAAATAAAGCAAAGGAGAATAGAAGGGAAAGAGAGGGAAAATGTAGAGGGTTATCAAAATATTGTGATTTCTTTGCTATATTCTGGAAATGTAAAGCAAAGGGAAAAATGTAAACGGTTGCCAAAATGTGTGGATTTTTTTTATAAAAACTTAAAAAGTCGACTAAGGGTAGAAATTCACTCAAATAATAGTTTTTAAAATAATTCTTTCGAGGCCACTGAATGTCTCTAGTTTCAAATATTTAATTTAGTATCAATACATTCAACGGTTGACTTTCCTTTACAGTCTGAACTGTGTAATCTTTAAGATACACTTTGAGCATAACTGAGACTAGATATTTTGTAGAAAACTTTACCCAATGGGAAACGCTTGTGCACAGTTCTGCAGACGTAAAAAAATTCATAGCAACTAATCCTAACCAGGTTAAATTGGGATCAAACAGGCTTATCTTGTTACAATGACCAAATACTTATTTAAAAAATGAAACCTTTCAGTTATAGGCACACAGTCAAGCACAGACAATTGGTCCCAGGGTTGCCACCCCTAGTGATTTATCACTATTTCTAGTAATTTTTCGCATTGCCAAAAAAAAAAAACTTTGCCAACTCATTACATAGATCACTGCATTATCGAAGAAAATGATTAAATCAACCAAAGTATCACTTAAATCTAGTGATTTTTTCACCGGGTGGCAACCCGATCGATCCCGTAGCAAAGGTTTACCAGGTTCTGCAGAATTATCTTTGCCAGCCCGTCTAGTAATTAGGTTGATGCAAATAAATTCGATAAGACTCCCTCCCATGCGATTCCAAGAAAGTTGGGTCTACTGGATGACCATATATTATGCACGATACATATTTAGCCGTGACCCCCTCCTCCACTGGGTCATGTTGAGTTAAACCCCCAGTCTTACAACTACCCACCCAACACTGAACAGTGTATTCCACGAATCTGCCCCACGAAACATCCCTCCTTTCCGAGAATTTTCGATTTAATTCTTTTTAAATTTTATCAGTTTCGTCTTTTTAGCCTGTTTTGACACTACGCAGTTTAATTACTTTGACAAACGATTGATTTTTCATTCTGAGAGTATTGTTTTGACATTTTTTTGAAGTTTTTTAGTTTTCTTGTTTTTTATGATTTTTGCTCCTTGTGTTTTTTTTATGACTGAAATTGCAGTTCGACCATTCGAGGCCTATGATAGAAGTTTTCCAGTTTGAATATCCTATCAGATTCGGAACAATAATAAATAAATAAAGGCTAAACTAAACTCTGCCGACAAAGAGAAAGAAATAAAAAAATGAATAAAACACGACAAACGGTCAAAATAAAGGGGCATGTAAATAAACAGAGGGCAAAATAAAATTGCCTGTTCACATGGAAAAATGGCTATCAAACAGTTCGTGGTAACGAACTGTAGTAAGGAGCAACCCGGCTCAATAGTAACCAAAACTCTAAAAATCGAATTTTGATACCGATAGCTACATCAAAAGAATCGCATTTTAATGCTGATTCTAAATATATAAGTATCATCAAGTTTAGTCTTACCCATCAAAAGTTACGAGCCTGAGACAATTTGTGCTATTTTAGAAAATAGGGGGAAACACTCCCTAAAAGTCATAGAACCCTAGTGTTGAAGTTTCAAGCTCCTATCTACAAAAATGTGGAATTTTGTATTTTTTGCCAGTAGGCAGATCACGGATGCGTGTTCATTTGTTTGCTTTTTTAACCCCGGGGTGATCGTATCGACCCAGTTGTCCTAGAATGTTGCAAGAGGGCTCATTCTAACGGAAATGAAAAGTTCTAGTGCCCTTATTAAGTGACCGAAAAAATGGGAGGTCACATAGGCCCCCTCTCACGCTAATTATTTTCTCAAAGTCAACGGATCAAAATTCTGAGATAGCCATTTTATTAAGAACGACTTACTACCCCATAGTCCCCGTCGGAGGGGTTACAAGTTACAAACTTTGACCCTTGCCTACATAGCAATGGTTATTGGGAAGTGCACAGGCGTTTTCAGGACGATTTTTTGGTTGGGGGAGGGGTTGAGAAAAGGACGATATGCTGGGGGAACTTTCCATCGAGGAATTTGTTGAAATTTTCCATCGAGAAAATTTCCATGAAGGGAGCGCAAGATTTACTAGCATTATTTAAAAAAAAAACAATGAAAAAATAAATATGAAAAGCTTTTTTTTCAGCTGGAAGCAAGGAGCAGCATTAAAACTAAAAACGAACAGAAATTATTACCCATGTGAGGGGCTCACCTCCTCCTAATACCTCGCTCTTTACGCTAAAGTATTTTTAGTAATGTCAACTATTTATTCTATGGCCTTTGTGATTCAGGGGTCATTCTTAATGAATTGGGACAAAATTTAAGATTTAGTATAAAGAGAGAAGTACTGACGAGGGGGCAAACCCCTCATATATGTAATAAAAACATGAGAATACAAAGGTTCTTTACGTAAGCTAATTTATAACTTGCGTATATCTTTTACTAATAAAAAGATTCATAAAAAATTAAAGGTTCCAGTTGCCTTTTTAATTAAGCGAAAAATCGCAGGGCAACTAGGCTTCTTCCCCCGCTCTTTATTTTTAAAAATCATTCGATCAAAATTATGAGAAAGCCATTTAGCAAAAAAAATATGCAAATTTCATTTTAATTATTCCTCTACGGAGAGCCAAAATCAAAACATGCATCGATTCAAAAACGTTCAGAAATTAAATAAAAAAAAAACAAGTCTTTTCAACTGAAAGTAAGGAACGACATTAAAACTTAAAACGAACAGAAATTGCTTCGTATATGAAAGGGGCTAAAGTTTTTTACTGTTTTAAAAAGAAGAGTTGAGAGAAAGAGTCAAACTTTAGCGTAAAGAGCGGGGCGTTGATGAGGAAGCAGCCCCTTTCATATACGAAGTAATTTCTGTTCGTTTTAAGTTTTTATGTCGCCCCTTACTTTCAGCGAAAAAAAACTTGTTTTTTATTTAATAAGAGAAAGGATAAAGTGAAAACTGATTTTATGGTTCGTAAAAATAATAAACTGAATGTAGAAATATCTGTCTAAAATATCCCTTTTTTTCAATTTCATGGTCACAGCTTTAGACGCTTTACTTTCAGAAACATAATATAATTTTACCTTGAGAAGGGGTGGACACTAGCCAAGAAACTCCTTAAAGTTAGGATAAATACCGAAAAAAAACTCCATTCAAGGGGTTATACACTTCCAAAAACTGTACACACCAGTGGACACACTTAGAAATACAGAAGAGAGAATAATGAGGATTTTTTCCCAAGACAGTGAACGAACAAAACCTATTTGAATATTTCGGCTCTATATCTGAGGACCGTCTTCAGCAAAGAAAATAACAAACAATAATGCACTTACAATAAAAGTTCTCGGTTAAAAATCCAGTTTTTAAAATAGCCAAGGCATCATCACTTCCTAACGAAAAGTTCAGCCAAGACTGTGTGATAAAAGCTATCATTTTACAAGCTTAAACGGTTCATTCATTTCACTAACTTTATTTATTAAAAATTTGAATAATTTCTTATTGCGATTAAATAAAAAAAAAACGTTTGACTCTTTGCCACAATTCTTCTTTTTAAAACAATTAAAAGCTTTAGAGTAAAGAGCGAGGCGTTGAGGAGGGGACAACCCATTTCATATACGGAGTAATTTCTGTTAGTTTTAAGTTTTAATGTCGCTCCTTACTTACAGTTTAAAAAACTAGTTTTTTTATATTTAATATCTGAACGTTTTTGAATTAATGCATGTTTGATTTTGGCTCTCCACCATAGGACTTGTCCAATCTTATTGAATTTTTTGTATTGAATCAGATTAACAGATTATTAAAATGAAATTTGCATATTAATTCCTTTTTTGGCTAAATGGCTTTCTCTTAGTTTTGATCAAACGATTTTGAGAAATAAGGGGTGGGTTAGGAAACCTAGTTGCCCTCCGATTTTCTGGTTACATAAAAAAGCAACTATAACTTTTAATTTTTAACTAACGTTTCTATTAGTAAAAAATATACGTAACTTAAGAATTAACTTACGTAACAAACTTTTATATTCTTGTGTTTTTATTATGTATATAAGGGGGTTTGTACCCTCGTTAATGCCTCGCTCTTTACACTAAATCGTAAGTTTTGTCTCAATTCTTTAAGAATGACCCCTGAATCAGACAGGCCGTAGAGTAAATAGTTGAAATTACTAAAAATACTTTAGCATAAAAAGCGAGGTATTTATCTCCTCCTAAATACCTCGCTATTTATGCTAAAGTATATTTAGAGCCCCTCATATGCGTAATAATCTCTGTTCGTTTTAAGCTTCAATGCTACTCCTTACTTTCTCCTTAATTGAAAAAACTTTTTCATGTTTATTTTTTCATTGTTTTTTTATAGTAGTTTTAGAAAATCCTGCGCCCTTTCCATTGAATTTCTTTTCCCCCATAACATATTTCTCCAAGGAAAGATCCTCCCAGATAGCCCCCTCCCCTCAGCCCCACCTCTAAAACCAAAAACATCCCCCTGAAAACGTCTCTATACTTCCCAATAACGATTATTATATGTAAACACTGGTCAAAGTTTGTAACTTACAGCCCCTCCCCCAGGGACTGTGGGGGAGTAGGTCATTCCCAAAGACTATTATGGTTTTTGACTATGCGGAACAAAATGGCTGTCTCAAAATTTTTATCCATTGACTTTGGAGAAAAAATGAGCGTGGGAGGGGGCCTAGGTGTCCTCCAATTTTTTGGTCACTTAAAAAGGGCACTAGAACTTTTCATTTCCGTTAAAATGAGCCTCTTGCGACATTCTAGGACAACTGGGTCGATACGATGACCCCTGGGGAAAAGAAAAAAAAACAAATAAACACGCACCCGTGATTTGTCTTCTGGCAAAAAATACGAAATCCCACGTTTTTATAGATAGGAGCTTGAAATTTTTTCTATAGGGTTCTCTGATACGCCGAATGCGATGGCATGATTTTCGTCAAGATTCTATGACTTTTACGGAGTGTTTCCCCCTATTTTCCAAAATACAGCAAATTTTCTCAGGCTCGTAACTTTTGATGAAAAAGACTAAATTTGATGAAACTTGTATATTTAAAATCAGCGTGAAAATCCGATTCTTTTGATGTATATTTTAGCATCAAAATTCCGTTTTTTAGAGTTTCGGTTACTATTGAGCCGGGTTCCTTACTACAGTTCGTTACCACGAACTGTTTGATATTTGCCTTTTCTGCAGCTAATTTATCCAGGGATGTATTATTATTTAGGTTTCGTTTGATTTCGATTGCCTCGCGGACAATTTGTTTGATTCCCAGGTCATTGCTAATTAGAATTGTTTCGTCAAATGGAACACAATGGATGTTCTATTTAATATAAACCATTATGTTCTATATCATAAACCATTATGTTCTATATCATAAACCATTATGTTCTATATCATAAACCATTATGTTCTATATCATAAACCATTATGTTCTATATCATAAACCATTATGTTCTTTTTGACGAAACAATTCTAATTAGCAATGAGCTGGGAATCAAACAAACTGTCCGCGAGGCAATCGAAATCAAACGAAACCTAAATAATAATACATCCCTAAATAGAGACTTGTGTGAATACACACTCAACCCTATGTACAAAAAATTAATTATAGAAAATAACCTAATTCAAAATAAGACAAAAATAGGAACGAATAAAAACAAGCCCAATCCCAACAGAAATACAAGATTAGCTGCAGAGAAGGCAAATATCGCAATAAGAAATTATTCCAATTTTTAATAAATACAGTAAGTGAAATGAATGAACCTTTTTAGCTTGTAAAATGTTAGCTTTTATCACACAGTCCTGGCTGAACTTTTCGTTAGAAAGTGATGATGCATTGGCTATTTTAAAAACTCGATTTTTAACCGAGAACTTTTAATGTAAGTACTTATTGTTTGTTATTTTCTTTGCTGAAGACGGCTCTTAGATATAAGGCCAACATATTCAAATAGGTTTTGTTCGTTCACTGTCTTGGGAAAAAAAAGTCTCATTATTCTCTCTTCTGTATTTCTATTATGGAAAGGCAGTGTGGTCTTCGTCATTATTTAGGGGACACACTCCAAGTTTGGGGAAGTGTGCTTTTTGTGGCGAGAATAATGCCATCATAATTGGAAAAGGAATGGTCTGGAAGGATATGCCAACCGTAACAAAACAAGGAGTGCTCCAAGATGTAGACTTAGTGATAGAAAGCAGGTATTTTTGGGTCTTTTGGGCATTTTTGTTTCTGTTTTATTAATTATTATTATAATTTATCAATTTGATTGATTATAATTTATATTTTCGGATATAATCTTTGGAAAAGAGTCATTAGCCTTAATAACTTCTTGATAAACAAGTTGAAAAAAGTAAATATAGGTCGGCAAAAATACTCTTTTATTTTGAAATAAGGCAAATAAACTTGTGGATAAATTCAGCTTTGTCAATTATTATTAGAAATTAGAAATTTAATATGATTGATTATAATAATAATTTTCTATAGTTTTCGGATATTATCCTTGGAAAAGAGCCATTAGCCTTGATAACTTCTTTGATAAATACGTTGAAAAAAGGAAAATATACGTCGACAAAAACACACTATTATTTTTAAAAAAGGCAAATAAACTTGTGGATAAAGTCAGGATAACTGAATAATTCTTATCATGAAAGTGAATAATTCTTATCATCTATAAGGTTATCAAATAGGTTAATTCTTATTGGCTATTTAAAGTCTCTACAACATTTAACATTCTCTTTATCTATTGTTAATTAAACATTTGTCTACGAATTGTAAGTAATAAGTACTTTAATCACAACATTCAAATTTTTAACCTTTTTTGTCATGCTGCCAGATATATGACGTCAAACAAGCTGAAGAACTAAATTCTGAGAATAAAATTTAGTAAGAACAAGTCTAGGAAACATTTGAAGTTGTCAAACTTGTTTTGCCTTCATGAGGGATTTTGTTCCTTAAAGTATTAAATAAAAAAAAACAAGTTTTTTTTAAATGAAAGTAAGGAGCGACATTAAAACTTAAAACGAACAGAAATTACTCCGTATATGAAAGGGGCTTTTCCTCCTCGACACCCCGCTCCTTACGCTAAAGTTTTTTATTGTTTTAAAAAGTAAAGTTGCGAGAAAGAATCAAACTTTAGCGCAAGGAGCGGGGTGTCGAGGAGGAAAAGCCCCTTTCATATACGGAGTAATTTCTGTTCGTTTTAAGTTTTAATGTCGCTCCTTACTTTCATTTAAAAAAACTTGTTTTTTTTTTATTTAATTTCTGAAAGTTTTTGAATTAATGCATGTCTGATTTTGGCTCTCCGTACATAAATTTCTAAAATGAAATTTGTATATTAATTCTTTTTTTGGCTAAATGGCTTTCTCTTAGTTTTGATCAGACGATTTTGAGAAATAAGGGGTGGGGAAGGAGGTCTAGTTGCCTTCCAATTTTTCGGTTACTCAAAAAGGCAACTAGATCTTTTAATTTTTAACGAACGTTTTTATTAGTAAAAAAAACGTAACTTAAGAATTAACTTACGTAACAAACGTACATAACTTACGTAACTTACGTTACGTTTTATCCCAATTCTTTAAGAATGACCCCTGAATCAGAAAGGCCGTAGAATAAATAGTTGAAATTATTTAAAAAATTTTTAGCATAAAGAGCGAAGTATTTATCTCCTCCTAAATACCTCGCTCTTTATGCTAAAGTATTTTTAGAACCCTTCATATGCGTAATAATCTCTGTTCGTTTTAAGTTTTAATACTTCTCCTTACTTTCAATTGAAAAAACTTTTTCATGTTTATATTTTCATTGTTTTTTTTTATAGTAATGCTAGAAAGTCCTGCGCCCTTTTCATTGAATTTTTCTTCCCCCATGAAATACTCCTCCAAGGAAAGATCCTCCCATATAGCCCCCTCCCCTGAACCCCACACCCAAACCAGAATCCCCCTGATAACATCGGTACACTTCCCAGTAACCATTACTGTATGTAAACATTGGTCAAAGTTTGTAACTTGCAGCCCCTCCCCCAGGGACTGTGGGGGGTAAGTCATCCCAAAGACATAGTTATTATGGTTTTCGACTATGCGGAACAAAATGGCTATCTCAAAATTTTGATCCGTTGACTTTGGGGAAAAATGAGCGTGGGAGGGGGCCTAGGTGCCCTCCAATTTTTTTGGTCACTTAAAAAGGGCACTAGAACTTTTCATTTCCGTTAGAATGAGCCCTCTTGCAACACTCTAGGACCATTTGGTCGATACGATGACCCCTTGGAAAAAAAAAAAAAAAAAAACAAAAAACAAATAAACACGCACCCGTGATTTGTCTTCTGGCAAAAAATACGAAATTCCACATTTTTGTAGATTGGACCTTGGAATTTTGTGTATAGGGTTCTCTGATACGCTGAATGCGATGGTGTAATTTTCGTTAAGATCCTATGACTTTTAGGGGGTGTTACCCCCTATTTTCCAAAATAAGGCAAATTTTCTCAGGCTCGTAACTTTTGATGACAAAGACTAAATTTGATGAAACTTATATATTTAAAATCAGCATAAAAATCCGATTCTTTTGATATATCTTTTAGTATCGAAATTCCGTCTTTTAGAGTTTCGTTTACTATTGAGCCGGGTCGCTCCTTACTACAGTTCGTTACCACGAACTGTTTGATTGTATAAAAATAAACTAGTTTTTTTACCTGAAAGTAAGGAGCAATATTGAAACTTAAAACGAAGAGAAATTACTCCGTTTATGAAAGGGGCTGTTCCCTTCTCAACGCCCCGCTTCTTACGCTAAAGTTTGACTCTTTCTCTCAATTCTACTTTATTAAACAATTCTACTTTCTACAATTCTACTTTCGTACACGGAATAATTTCTGTTCGTCCTAAGTTTTAATGTTGCTCCTTACTTTCAGTTAAATCAAGCTAGATTTTTTATTTTAATTTCTGATAGTTTTTGAAATAATGCATGTTTGATTTTGGCCCACTGTCCATAAATTATTAAAACGAAATTCGTATAGTAATTCTTTTTTTTTGGTTAAATGGCTTTCTCTTTGTTTTGATCAGACGATTTTGAGAAAAAAGGGGTGTGGGAGGAGGCCTAGTTGCCCTCCAATTTTTCAGTTACTTAAAAAAACGTTTAATTTTTAATGAATGCTTTTATTAGTAAAAAATATACATAACTTAAGAATTAACTTACCTAACGAACTTGTATATTCGTATATTTTTATTATGTATATGGGGGTTTGTCCCCTTGTTAATACCTAGCTTTTTACACTAAAGCTTAAATTTTGTCCCAATTCTTTAAAAATCAGAAAGGCCGTAGAATAAATAGTCGAAATTACTAAAAATACTTTAGCGTAAAGAGCTAGGTATTTAGGAGGAGAAGAACCCCTCATATAGGTAATAATCTCCGTTATACAATCAAAAAAATCACTCTGAAAACGTCCGTACACTTCCCAATAACCATTACTGTATGTAAATACTTGTCAAAGTTTGTAACTTGCAGCCCCTCCCCCGGGGACTGTGGGGAGTAAGTCATCCCCGAAGATATAGTTATTATGTTTTTTGACTATTCTGAACAAAATGGCTGTTTCAAAATTTTGATCCGTCGACTTTGGGAAAAAATGAGCGTGGGAGGGGCCTAGGTGCCCTCCAATGTTTTGGTCACTTAAAAGGGCACTAGAACTTTTAATTTCCGTTAGAATGAGTCCTTTTGCGACATTCTAGGACCAATTTGTCGATACGCTGACCCCTGGGAAAAAAACACGCACCCGTGATCGGTCTCCTGGCAAATAATACGAAGTTGCACATTTTTGTAGATATGAGCTTGAAACTTCTACAATAGGGCTCCCTGATATGCTGAATGCGATGGTGAGATTTAAGATGGTGTGATCGTTAAGATTCTATGACTTTTAGGGGTTGTTTCCTCCTATCTTCCAAAATAAAATTTTTATCTTCCAAATTTCCTCAGGCTCGTAACTTTTGATGAGTACGAATAAATTTGATGAAACTTATATATAAATCAGCATAAAAATTTGATTCTATTAATGTATTTATTGGTATTAAAATTCCGTTTTTTAGAGTTTTATTTTCTAATGAGCCGGGTACCTCATTACTACAGCTTATTACCACGAACTGTTTGATAGTATCGTCAGTTTTTAGACGGATTGAAAAACCTAAACTCGGCAAATAGATTATTAATAATCATATTTAGCAATAATTTAGCAGTTTCATTCAGAAACAAAATAAGTAACAATAAATTCAGAAACAAATGCTTAAGTAACAATAAAATTTTTCTCGGTATTTCTAATGGTCTTTTTATATTGTTTTTGTGATAATTTTGTATTTTTGCATAAGATTCGTTACAATAAAACATCGAAAGAACTATTTCCAAAACCCATGGATAAAATTTAGCACAGTAACAATAACTTCACTAAATATCTGCATTTGCTATCTTTGGCGTGCCTTAAATGAATCCAAAGACCATTAGTCTAGGAAAATTGTGAAAAAGAGGGGTCAACCTCAAACAAATTCCTATACAAATAATTATTTCACTGCCCGACCCAAAAATATGTGCTGATTCTGAATCCAGAAAGCTTACTGCTCTAACTTTTTCAAAAATTTAATTTTTTTATGGTTGAATTTAGGTTGAGGCGAAAAATGCTGATTGAGTAAATACCAGGAACTACGCTCTTTTTTGGCTGATGAACATGAAACTAAATTAGTTGTTTTTTTTTTTTTTTTGTTTTTTTTTTAAACTGAGATCACACACTGAACTAATTTGCCAACTGCAAAAATTAAACTAATTTGACTGAACTAATTTCGCCACCTACACAAATTGAACTAATTCGCTTTATTGTTACAGTGACAAAATGTAAAAAGACGCCAAATATTAGATAGTGACGGTTTTTCATTCACCACTAAAGCCGGTTTCTATTCTTATAAGCTACTCATATTCTTAAAAACAAAAAAAAATCAACAACAACAAAAATTTAAAATTAAAAAAAAAATTAAAAAAAATTTTTGATAAAAAGTTCTTGAACCTTCTATTTTAACAGTTTCGATTAATAGTTTACTTTGATATCTGTTTCTCCAGTCATGGCTACTTATGGTCTAGATTCTTCAAAACAATTGCAGCTAATTGGAAAAAAACAGCAAATTTAAAACTTGAAATGACCAGAAGATACTTTGAAGAAGAGGAGGACTTTCTACACGCAAACCCCAATTTCTAGCATCAAAGTGGGTCTTACACCAACTACTGCTGTTAAGAAACTCACTGCTGCATCAAGTTGCACCAGCACCAACACAGCTATGCACGTTTATCCCCCATCTCAGTATGTTTGAAGCCACCACTTTAAATCCTCACAATAAGTTCTAATTTCCCTTAAATTCTTCCTTACGACCCCTCTCTCTCCATTCAGGAACCAAATACATTTGTTTTGGTTCTCTATAGTTGGCTGAAAAGGATCTTCAGAAATTTGTCATCCTTCATTTGCAGAACGTGTACAAACCATCTCAACCTTTCTTTCATTACATCCCTAGAAAGCAGGATAGAACCACAATTTTTGTGATGCTCATTGTTTGAAATAAATTCAGTCCGAGAGGTATAATTCTTAGAAAAAGAGCCCAAAGGAATCTAATTATTCTGAAAAACATCTAATAAACCCTCTTCTGTCTTTCGGAGCACCCAGCATAGCGTGAAGATCAGAGAGTTGGGTTAAGGTAAGTTCTAATCCTCTCTTTAAATTTGATAAGTCTGGAGAGAGTGATCAGGAGAGAGCGAACAAGGTGGGAAGTGGGACAGAGCTTAAAAGAGAGAGAGAGATAGAGATAGAGAGAGAGAGAGAGAGAGAGAGAGAGAGAGAGAGAGAGAGAGAGAGAGAGAGAGAGACAGAGAGAGAGAGAGAGAGACAGAGAGAGAATAAATTCCACAGAAATGAATACACTATAAATAAAGTACATACCCACATTCCAACAGCTAGGACGAAAACAAAATATAGTCCAATTACAACAAAATCTGGCCATTCTAAGCGAACCTGAGACATGACGAATCTTTAATGATACTGCTCTAGACTGAAGTTGCACTAAATTCTTCCTAATTGTATTGTTTTGCCGGATTTGAACTTTGGCCGTTTCCTCTGAAAGTGTAAGTTCTAAGTCCTATCTCTAGCAAATGGTAATAAATTCAGAACAACCATAAAACAATAAACAATTCCAAACAGAAAATAAATAAAAGCTGAAAGGATTTTGGGTTAGGTGGTAAAAACGATATATATATATATATATATATATATATATATATATATATATATATATATATATATATATATATATATATATATATATATATATATATATATATATATATATAGTGGGCACTTCGCGCCCCCCCAAGCCCCTCCCCCGCGTGTGTAAGTCGTTACGCACCATATTAGTTACGCGCAATTGTAGCTGTGTCCCTGTGTCCCACCTATGAATATATATATATATATATATACAAGCCCCCCCCGCGCGCGTAAGTTGTTACGCGCCATATTAGTTACGCGCCATTGTAGCTGTGTCCCACCTGTGAATAGAGATATATATAAATATATATTTTTAACTACGTAAAACATGCGAATATACAACATTCTTCGCTGTCCCATTGTCTGTGCATATAAATAGCATTTATATTCCCTGTGTCCCGGTCGTCATTTGTGTCCTAGTGTCCCAGTTTGTATTTTCTCTTTGAGTGTCCCGGTCGTCATTTATATTCCCTGTGTCCCAGTGTCCCGGTTGTCATTTGTGTC
This sequence comes from Artemia franciscana, assembly GCF_032884065.1. Taxonomy (NCBI): domain Eukaryota; kingdom Metazoa; phylum Arthropoda; class Branchiopoda; order Anostraca; family Artemiidae; genus Artemia; species Artemia franciscana. The sequence goes on along the minus strand of NC_088874.1, from coordinate 9,758,128 downwards.
CCGGTCTGTAATTTCTATTCAAACAATCCCTGTGTCTCAGTCGTCAATTATATATCCCGCCTGTGCCCCCGGCGTCCCCGTTGTAGTTGTTTCCCTGCGTCCCGGTCGTCATTTATATTCCCGGTCGTGATTTGTGTCCGGGTGTCCCAGTCTGTAATTTTTCTTTGAGGTTCCTGGTCGTCATTTATATTCCCTCTGTGTCGGTCGTCATTTGTGTTCCGGTCTGTAATTTATCTTTGAGTGTTTTTTCTTTTTAGTTTTTTTAGTTTTTTACATTTTTTCAGTTTTTTTTTTCTTCTTTATTTTTCAGCGTCACTATGAAGTACATATCGCCGAACCTTTGTTTTTTAACTTAAATCTGGTAGGCATTGATGACTTTATCCAAGTCAAAATCCCAAACCCAATCATCATCGCTATCATTTTCAGTTTTGATATGTTTTGACTCTCGCTTTCCAGGTGGATTTTCATCTAACTGCGCGGTTTTGCGTTCTTTAGCCGCAAGCCTGTTTTCTTGCTGTTCTTGGGATTCCTCGGCACGCTTTCTTTTCTTACTTTCTCTATCAGCTGCAAGCCTGTTTTCTTGCTGTTCTTGTGATTCCTCGGCACGCTTTCTTTTCTTACTTTCTCTATCAGCAGCAAGTTTTTTGGCATAGACTCTTTGAGCAGCTTTCTCGGCTGTTGCCATTGTAGGTTCTTCAGTCATTTTACAATTAAACATTTTTCCATGAACGCATGTCTTAAATACCATTAATGACGTCACCGTCATAGCAAAAATGACGACAACTAACTTCATGACGTCAGCTGACACAGAAACATGACGTCACCTGATCCACAGACAGACACACAGACAGACAACTTATCAAGGAGGCACACTCGTGCCTCTATAAAGAGGCGACACACGACAATGTTAAGCGATCTTCGGTTCCAGTGGTCGCAGACGGATGGGGAGGGATGCATTTCGTAGCCCGAGCTCCAACTAAGAAACCTGCAAAATTTCATCCCCCTCCAACTTTTTCTTCATGGGGAAAATCTGGCCGAAAGTTTCGACCTGTCAACCCAAGCCCCCCTTTAACGTTGTCCGATCGGGCTGAAATTCACAAGTTAAGGTCCCCTAGGGCCCAGGAGCTTATCCGCGAAATTTCAGCTTGATCCGATAACTCCTTCCCTGTTTTCCAGAAACCACCCATTAGCTATTTAATTAACGGATTTCTTTCCATAAGAGCCCATGTTAATTTGAAATTTTTAAAAGCTATTGAGAAGTTATATTTACACACATGCAAGTTATTAGCTCAGTTGGTAGAGCGTGAGACTTTTAATCCTCGGATCAAGGGTTCAAGTCCCTTACGGGCGGTTTTTTTTCACAACATCAAAAAAATTTTGATAACACCTGGACAGCTTATCATTTGAGAGATAACAGAATATTAGCTTCTTATGAGCAAAAGAAACATTTCGGTCATGCTATCTATTTTTTTTTCTATTTTATACAATGATTTAAAAGCGGGGGGGGGTTTCCTCTCCTAATTCCTGTACGAGCAGTACAGGAATTATTAAATTACATCCACCATGGATTGTAGAAAAACGTACAGAAATAATATGAAAAAAACTTCGTTTTCTTAAAGAGTTAAAGAGGCTGCGTCCCAAAGTCGAACCTTAAAACGTACAGGAATTAGAAGAGGCAGTTGGGGGGCTGCCGCCCCCCAAACCCCCAGCTTTTAAAGACTCTTTTGTACAGGTTTTTTTTGTGGGGGGACTTCATTGTTACTAATTACTAGTTTCGGCGCAATGGTTCTCCTGTCCTCTTGTGTTTAACATTTTTCGAAGTTATTCCATTATTCATTCATTTCAATGTTTTGTTAATTAAAAGAGGGCCTTTCCCAAGCCAAGAGCGGGGGGTTAGCAAAAAGACAAAAAACCTGTACAAAAGAGTCTTTAAAAGCTGGGGGTTTGGGGGGCGGCAGCCCCCCAACTGCCTCTTCTAATTCCTGTACGTTTTAAGGTTCGACTTTGGGACGCAGCCTCTTTAACTCTTTAAGAAAACGAAGTTTTTTTCATATTATTTTTTATATATATAGATATATATATATATATATATATATATATATATATATATATATATATATATATATATATATCTATATATATAAAAATAAGTTGTCTGTGGATGGATGGATGGATGGATGTGTCAGGTGACGTCACCTGAAAAAACTGGATCAGGTGACGTCAAAACTGAAAAAACTAAAAAAAGGCAAAAACTACAAAAAAAACTAAAAACTAATAAAAAAAATAAAAAAGCTAAAAAACTAAAAAAACTAAAAAAAGGCAAAAACTACAAAAAAAAACTAAAAACTAATAAAAAAGCTAAAAAACTAAAAAAACTAAAAAAAAGGCAAAAACTACAAAAAAACTAAAAACTAATAAAAAAAATAAAAAAGCTAAAAAACTAAAAAAAACTAAAAAAACTAAAAAAAGGTAAAAAACTAAAAAAACTAAAAACAAAAAAAAAATAAAAAAGGTAAAAACTAAAAGAACTAAAAAAGAAAAAAATAAATGACGACACTCAAAGAGAAAGCGACCAGGACAAAAGGAATGTTCGATTAGCAATCAACAAAGCACCGGGACACAGGGAGTATAAATGACGACCCGGGGGAAACAGGGGGATATAAATGACGACCGGGACAAAAAAACTAAAAAGAAAAAAAAACTAAAAACTAATAAAAAAACTAAAAAATCTAAAAATCTAAATAAGCTAAAAAAGAAAAAAAAAGGAAAAAAATACAAATGACGACCGGGACACAGGGAATATAAATGACGACCGGGACACAGGGACACAACTACAACGGGGACACCGGGGGAAACAGGGGGATATAAATGACGACCGGGACAAAAAAACTAAAAAGAAAAAAAAACTAAAAACTAATAAAAAAACTAAAAAATCTAAAAATCTAAATAAGCTAAAAAAGAAAAAAAAAGGAAAAAAATAAAGGAGAAAAACAAAACTAAAAAACGAATGTATATACAGACCGGGACACCGGGATACAAATGACGACCGGGACCCGGGACACAGGGAATATAAATGACGACCGGGACACAGGGACATAACTACAACGGGGACACCGGGGGAAACAGGGGGATGTAAATGACGACCGGGACACCGGGACAGGGAATGGTCGATTAGCAATCACCATCAACAAAGCTCAAGGGCAATCATTAGAATCATGAGGTATAGATCTGAATACAGATTGTTTTCCCATGGACCATTATATGTTGCATGTTCAAGAGTCGGTAAACCTGACAATCTATTTATATGCAAAGACAATGGGACAGCAAAGAATGTTGTATATTCGCAAGTTTTACGTAGTTAAAACCATATATATATATATATATCTATCTATATTCACAGGTGGGACATAGGGACACAACTACAATGGCGCGTAACTATTATGGCGCGTAACGACTTACGCGCGCGGGGGGGCTTGGGGGGGGCGCGAAGCGCCCCCACCAACTAGGTGTTGGGGTGGCGCGAAGCGCCACCCCAACAGCTAGTATATATATATATATATATATATATATATATATATATATATATATATATATATATATATATATATATATATATATATATATATATATATTTGTTTTTAACTACGTAAAACCTGCGAATATACAACATTCTTCGCTGTCCCATTGTCTGTACATATAAATAGATTGTCAGGTTTACCAACTCTTGAACATGTAACATATAATTGTCCATGGGAAAAACATCCGTACAATCCATATTCAGATCTATACCTCATTATTCTAATGATTGCCCTTGAGCTTTGTTGATGGTGATTGCTAATCAAACATTCCCTGTGTTCCCATCGTCATTTATATATCCCCCTGTGCCCCCCAGCGTCCCCGTTGTAGTTGTGTCCCTGTGTCCCAGTCGCCATTTATAGTCGACAAACATGACGTCAGTCAACACACACGTCCCAGTCGTCATATGTGTCCCGGTGTCCCAGTCTGTAATTTCTCTTTGAGTTTCCCGGTCGTCACTTATATTCCCTGTGTCCCGGTCTGTATATACATTCGTTTTTGAATTGGTATATGATGAAATAAATTGTTTGTTATTTTCCTTTTTTTCTTTTTAGTTTTTTTTTCTTTTTTCTTTTTAGTTCTTTTCTTTTTCTCTATTATTTTTCAGTTTTTTTCCTTTTTTTCTTTTTTTTTCTTTTTCAGTTTTTAGTTTTTTATTAGTTTTTAGTTTTTTTTTCTTTTTAGTTTTTTTTGCTGCTTTTACCCTTTTTTTAGCTTTTTTTATTTTTTTTATTTTTTAGTTTTTAATTTTTTACCCTTTTTAGTTTTTTTTAGTTTTTTAGCTTTTTTAGTTATTTTAGTAGTTTTTACCTGTTTTTAGTTTTTTTTTCTTTTTTAGTTTTTTTTCTTCTTTTGTATTAATGCTAAAGCCAAGGTTCGAACCCGGAACCTCTCGGACCTAGAACCTGGAACATAACGCTTTACCAACTCAGCTACTTCGGCTTGAATCCATTTACCTTTTTTAGTTTTTTTTTTATTTTTAGTTTTTTAGTTTTCTTTTTTTCATTTATTTGTCAGTTTTTTTCCTTTTTTTAATTTTTTCTTTTTCAGTTTTTAGTTTTTTTTAGTTTTTTATTAGTTTTTAGTTTTTTCTCTTTTTAGTTTTTTTGTAGTTTTTACCTTTTTTAGTTTTTTTTTAGTTTTTTTTACTTTTTAGTTTTTAGTTTTTTACCCTTTTTTTAGTTTTTTTAGTTTTTTAGAAATTTTAGGTTTTTTAGTATTTTCTTTTTAGTTTTTTTGTAGTTTTTATCTTTTTTAGTTGTTTTTCTTCTTTTGTATTAATGCTAAAGCCAAGGTTCGAACCTGGAACCTCTCGGACCTAGAACCTGGAACATAACGCTTTACCAACTGAGCTACTGTATTTGTATTTGTATCGGATTAACGACGCTTCTTGACTACTAAGGTCCCTGCGTCGGCCCTGTAGTGCATTCCTGCAGCATGGTTCGATCTCTGGGTCCCGTATTACCACCCTAAGGTCAAACCCACTTCGCCAACACAGGTAGTTATATAACTGAACTACTTTGGCTTGAATACATTCGTTTTTGAATTGGTATGTGATGAAAACAACTATTCCTTAAATCCTCCAAACTTTGGCAATTACTCATAAAATGTTCCAGGTTATCCCCATACTCCTCACAAAGTGGGCGGGCACACTTACCTCCTGGGTAATCAACATTGTAAAAATTTCAATGTCGTCTATGCAATGGCACACAATTCGCTGCCACCTACAGCTAATATTTCAACGCTCTACGTGGTAGGTTCAGTCTCAAGTAAAGCTCCTCTTCATATACTACTTTAATCTGTTTATAAAACCTTTGAGTAACTGACTTCTGAACGTCGACATCAAAAACCTGGATTACCTGGTCCATAAGCCGCGAATCTAGCAATTTTAAGCAAGGCATATGCTGCTTGTCAAGAAAAGAGTACCATTGTTACAGAGTTCCATAATAATAATAATAATGTCAATAATAATTTATTCCAGAAACAGCCCGTGGGCCATAAGAAATTTACATAACAAAAACAAACAACAAATTAACTAAAATAAATTAATACTATTTAAAGAAAACGCTCACGGTGTGTGCGTTGGGGAGGACCCTTAGCTTGAAAAGATTACCCCTGGGAAAAACTTGGGTAATTGAAACGTAATTCTTTAAATATACTATCTTTACCCCCCTCCCTTTTCTTATAATGTAATTTAAAGAACATTAATCTAACTAACAAATATTGAATATTAAGCCAAAATAAAAGAACTAATGGACATGTTTTTTTATATAATTTAAAGAATATATAGTCTAAGTAAAAATTGAACATTGGAAATTATACTGAATTAAAATTGATATCTACTAATTTTAAAACATGCTTTATGTCATAATACGTCACGACATAATATGTCACAACTAATTTTATGAATTTTAAGGTAATGACATGTAGAGATGGCAGGGGGCTTAGGGGGTCATAAGTTTGAAAAACGTGGGAATTTCATGGGATTACGGAATTCAGATGTGGAAAAAGTTTTTTAACATAAAATGATTCCAAGTCTTCTGGCCTTCTTCTGCCATATTATTCCCTTAAGAAAAGAGTTTCATAAGGGTGCTATCCTTGCTAATTATGGCCTAGATTCTCATGAGTACTTAAAACACTTCCAAACTCGATGATCCCATGAAATGCCCGTGTTTTTTTTTTTTTTTTAACACACATCTAATACACGTGTCCCGACAACCGCTCTGATTGTTTTGTACTTAGGGAGGGAGGGAGATACCTCAAAGAGTGCATCTTAATGCCGAAACATCTCAGCTCTCATTGAGCCATAAGACAAATATTGAATTAGTTTTAAGGGAGAAACGAGGGTAAGGTGGAGATAGAAATTGGAGAGATGGGGTGGTGCAAAAGAAACTTTTAGAAACGCATCAGAAATGTGAAATTGATATCTATTCCCTTATGATATTTGGGAATATTTCTGGTCTAAGCTGTTATTATGAAAGCAAAGAGTAACATTAAACCCCAAAATGAGCAGAGTTTATTCCGTCTAGGGGGGAGGGCTACCCCTTGCTCATACACACCTCCACCTAATGGTCTTAGAAGCTACGGGAGGTGCTCATTAGACGAGAAATTGAGAGTTCTAGTCTTTTTTAAGCTAACATTGACTGGAGACCAACTAGCTGCGGGGAGGTGGGGGTGTACTTTCCGAAGGGTGTTTCTGTGAGGGGAGGGGGTATTTACCACGAGGGGTTTTTTGGTGGTATTTTACAGTGGGGTATTTTCCATGGTGGTATTTTTCACAGGGGGCGGTTGTTATCTGGGGGGGACGCCAACCATCAATGGTCTCATGCATGACAAAGTCAGTCTAGTAGCGATGCTCATACTTACGTAGTTACTTATAAGCCAGGAAAAACATGTTTTTCATCAAAACATATTTACAAAATCAAGCTAATTACCTAGATTCAGTCGGAATTTGGAATTTCATTTGGTTTCTTTTAGTTTTTTTTTCTGAATTAAAGAATTATATATTCATAAACGTTTATGGTAATTTTATATTTTTATTGTATTACATCTTCTTGTCCCCAAAAATGGTGTTAATATTTCTAAGAAAAGGAAAAAGAATAAGAAAAAAATGATGGATATTAGGTAGTAACTGTTGTTATGTTTCCAAGAAACGGGAGAAGAATAAAAAAAAGGGTGCATAGTAATTAGTAACTGTTGTTATAATTAATATTTCTAAGAAACGGGAAAGGAATAAGAAAAAAATGGTGCACATTAGGTAGAAGCTGTTGTTACAGTCAATGTTTCTAAGAAACGAAAGAAAAACAAGAAAAATGAGTATATTACTCAGTAATTGTTATTAGTAACTGTTGTTATCATTAATGTTTCTAAAGAAGGGGCGAAGAATGAAAAAAAAATTGTATATCAGGTAGTAATTGTTGTCATAGTTAATGCATCTGAGAAAGGGGAGAAGAATAAGAAAAAATGGTGCATATTAGGAAATAATAGTTGCTATAGTTAATACATCTAAGAAAGGAAAGAAGAATAAGAAAAAATGGTGCATATTAGGATGTCATTTTTGTTACAGTTAATGTTTCTGAGAAAGGGAAGAATAATAAGAAAACAATGGTTCATATTAGATAGTTACTGGTTATGGTTAATGTTTTCAAGAAACGTGAGAAGAATAAAAAAAAATGCTGCATAATAAAGAGTAACTGTTATTACACTTAATAATTCTAGGAAACAGGGAAACCATAAAAAAGGTGCACATTAGGTAAGAGCTGTTGTTAAAGTCAATTTTTTTTTTAAGAAAAGAAAAAAGAACAAGAGAAATGTGCTGTTTACTAGGTAGTAATTGCTGTTAAAGCTAGTGTCTCTAAGAAAGAGGAGAAGAATGAGAAAAATGGTGCATATTAGGTAATAGCTGTTGTTAAAGTCAATTTTTTTTAAGAAAAGAAAAAAGAACAAGAGAAATGTGCTGTGTACTAGGTAGTAATTGCTGTTAAAGCTAGTGTCTTTAAGAAAGAGGAGAAGAATGAGAAAAATGGTGCATATTAGGTAATAGCTGTTGTTAAAGTCAATTTTTTTTTTAAGAAAAGAAAAAAGAACAAGAGAAATGTGCTGTGTACTAGGTAGTAATTGCTGTTAAAGCTAGTGTCTCTAAGAAAGAGGAGAAGAATGAGAAAAATGGTGCATATTAGGTAATAGCTGTTGTTAAAGTCAATTTTTTTTTAAGAAAAGAAAAAAGAACAAGAGAAATGTGCTGTGTACTAGGTAGTAATTGCTGTTAAAGCTAGTGTCTCTAAGAAAGAGGAGAAGAATGAGAAAAATGGTGCATATTAGGTAATAGCTGTTGTTAAAGTCAATTTTTTTTTTAAGAAAAGAAAAAAGAACAAGAGAAATGTGCTGTGTACTAGGTAGTAATTGCTGTTAAAGCTAGTGTCTCTAAGAAAGAGGAGAAGAATGAGAAAAATGGTGCATATTAGGTAGTATCTTTTGTTACAGTTAATATTTTAAGAAAGGGAAAAAGAATAGGAAAACAAATGGTTCATATTAAGTAGTAACTGTTCTTATGGTTTTTGTTTCTAAGAAAGGGCAGAAGGATAAGAAGAACTCAAAATTTGATCCGGCTAAATAAAACGATAGTGTAGTCCCCCGTGGGAAGGTGTCCGATGAGCAGAATATATCAAGGGAGGAATAGTTGCCTTTTCTGAATGTATTCGCAGTGGCGCTAATTGAGGGAGTATTTTCTTTACCCTCCAAGAATTATTTGCCAAAAGGATTTTGAAAATTACTTTTTATTGTTAAAAATTAAAAAATTAGTAAAACTATCTCTCGTGATTTTAAAGAATATTTTTGTATTTTTTTTTACAAAAGTAGACAAAAAATTCTTATCTATCACATTTTCATTTATTAATGCCTCTGTACCTTGGGTACCTAAAGCGGCATAAAGGAAATTAAAGTCTGATCCACAAATAACCGGGCAACTATAGTGGGGGAAGAATAGAGGCACACCTTGTCTGAATTTTCATGTTTTTAACGAGTTTTCGTCAGTCTTTCAACATTTGTTTCATTTGGATACTGTTTTGCTACAGAAGAGTGAAAATAAGGTATTTAAGCTTTTAGCAAAGCTATCTTTTATTTGGGATTCAAATGACAATACATATCAACGAGTACGTAATCTATATATATAAAAATAAGTTGTCTGTGTGTGTGTGTCGAGTGACGTCATGTTTGTGTGTCGACTGACGTCATGTGTGTCAACTGATGAAATTACATACCAGGACACCGGGACACAAATAACGACCTAGACACAGGGAATATAAATGACGACCGGGAACCTCAAAGAGAAATTACAGACTGGGACACCCGGACACAAATCACGACCGGGACACAGGGAATATAAATGACGACCGGGAAATAGGGACACAACTAGAACAGGGACGCCGGGGGCACAGGCAGGATTTATAAATGACGACCGGGACACAGGGATTGTTCGAATAGAAATTACAGACCGGGACACAAATGACGACCGGGACACAAGGAATATAAATGACGACCGGGACACTCAAAGAGAAATTACAAACTGGGATACCGGAATACAAATGACGACCGGGACACAGGGAATATAAATGACGACCGGGACACAGGGACACATCATTAGAATAATGAGGCATACATCTGAATACGGATTGTTTTTCCCATGGACAATTATATGCTGCATGTTCAAGAGTCAGTAAACCTGACAATCTATTTATATGCACAGACAATGAGACAGCGAAGAATGTTGTATATTCGCATGTTTTACGTAGTTAAAAACATATATATATATATATATATATATATATATATATTCACAGGTGGGACACAGGGACACAACTACAATGGCACGTAACTAATATGGCGCGTAACGACTTACGCGCGCGGGGGGGCTTGGGGGGGCGCGAAGCGCCCCACCAACATATAAATTTATGTACCATACGTACATAAAGCAAATATGTGGGCAGTGCGTTTATAAATAATGGAGTTTGATTTCCGTACATAACCCACATCAATATATTGGGCTGTCTTCAAGCAAGAGGCACTGAAACGATAGCGTCTAAGAATGACCTTTCTCCAGCCTTCCATCTTTAAATATGGGTAATGGATGATGGTAGAAAGGGTAGTTGTAGATGGCTGAAGTGCTGTATTACCATCTACCCATGTAGATGGGTAAATTGTAGAAGATCCAAAAAAGCAAAACTTAATCTTTTTTAGCCCATTTTTCAACAAAAAGTGTAAGCAATTGCACCCTTTTGTGTGTTTGAAACGATATGGTTGCAAACATGTAGAAAAATTGGGACGGAAATGACACATTTATTAATTAGTGCATCGGACACAAAATACAAATTAGAATATCACATAATCACAGAGGTTCTTTAGAATAAACAGAAGAAATTATCCGAAATGAAGGTACCACGGATATAAAAATATAAACATTTCAGGCTACCCTTGACCCATCTTAGGTCTGTTCATACCTAAAAACCATGATAGTTTATGGTTTTCTTTTCATTATTTCAAAACTATGACTCTTTATCAAAATCATGGCTTAAGGTTATGGGTATTGTAATATTTCTGTTAGTGCTGGCAAGTCAAACTGTCAAAGTCGAGTGGATTGGTATGCTGAACTTAGGATCCTTTGTCCTAATAGGTAGGGTTCCTAGTGTACCCAACTATTTGGTTTGGGATGGGGGTCAGTGGCTTGACTCTGTAAGCTCAGCCAGAGTCGACCCAGCTCTAAATGGGTACCTGGTGAAATCTGGGGACGGTAAACAGGAAGGATATGCGAAAGCACAGGATAGCGGGCCTCCATCCCCCTGTTGCACTTTCTGGCTGAAGGGTCTTGAGACGGTAATCAGTACCATCGATTTGGACCTTAAGTGTCTAGTGCCGCATCCATTACCTTTTTGCTTTTTCTAGTCAAGCTGTGAAAATAGATAAGAAAGGGTATGGATAAGTTTTTTTCAAAAAACAATTGTTAAATTTGACAATGCTTTTCGGCCATGTTTATAACATCATCAGTCTTTTGATTCCCAGAGACAACTACACCTCTAAAAGGAATTTAGAAACAGGTTCATAAGCTGCTTGGTGTCATATGTGTTGGTTTGTTTGGAATGATTTTTCACACGTTTCTTTTCTTTTTAAGGGGATTCGATACAACAAAATCATTCTCCAGCTCTCAGCGTCGGCTAACTGTCTCAAAGACAAAAGGTTGAATAATGAGTATTTCAAACACCCCATGGAACTAACAAAGCAATTTTCGTAAAAATCAATAGTGGATTTTATATGTCAACAGTCCGAAAGTCTAGCAAGAAGCAAGTTTAAAATGAAGAAAACGTGCAACTTCTTGCTAATTGTTGAGCAAAGCGTTGTCTACTCAATACGCGTACATGGTAAATAATACGCTCCCTATATCGCCAAGGTTTTCAATCGAAGTAGGAGGCACAACAGAGAACTCCTAAAAACATCAAGCTAGTCAAAGGTGATTTTTAATTTTTTCCAATCAGGTATTCTAGAGTTGTTTTAGGGACTATTCTTTCCTGAACTTCAAAAATAAAATTCTGCTCTATTCAATAAAAAAATTACACTTTTTAATGACGTAAGTTTCATTAAATCAGAATGTTCCTATCCCCAAGACAAAACGGATGAAGTTAAATGGTTTTCTAAGATTCACTTGGAATTAGGTTTCGGCTTTTAGTTTTTGGCGTTTAGTCGGATCTCTTATCTAAATCCTACAAGTTAGGGAAAGACCATCTAACTAATTCTAAATAGATTTGGGAATAAAAAATAATGTGTCGTAAAATTGAGGTATTCAATTTTAGCTATACTATATAGCTAATTTGGTTGAAATTAGATGAATGAAATAATTAAAAGCAATTGAGGCCTGGAACAGATACATGAGGTCAGAGGGGGTGACCCTCCTCCTAAGACACTTCCGGTACACTTATTCCGCTCTTTTTCTTTTTATAATCTTTTTTAAAATAAACTTTTTAATTTGGTGCCCACCTCGAGTCACATTGGCCCCCTTGGCTCAGCAGCCCCCTTACCTAAGATTTCGCTCTTGATCTGTTAGAGATTCAGACATGAAACTGCTCGCACGATCAGTTTACGAATCATTTCGTCATAAAATTAATCACATAATTAAACTTGCTTGCCAGATCTTCATCTTCAGAATATGTTTTCTTTTTTCCTTTTTCTGGCAGATTTGTTTTATTCTCTTTATTGTGAGCCCCTCGATTTAGTGTATGGTGTCTGGGCTTCAATGACGGGGATACGACAAGGTCACTTACGACATTGATTTATGTTAAAGAGTAATTATTTTTTAACTGCCCCTATCCACTCCCCACTCAAAAAAATCTTAATTTTAGTTTTGTGACTATTTAAATAGCCAATGGCCCAATAGGGCTTCCGTGTGAAAAATCTGTCTATCTATTTATTTGAAACTATATAGCTAATTTGGTTGAAATTGGATGAATGAAAGAGTTTAAAGTAATTTAGGCCAGGAACAGATCCACAAGGGATTTTAGTTTACTAGCGGGTGATAAGATCTTAATGAATTTGATATTTAGAAGGATATCATGTCTCACACACGAAAAAGAAAAAATTAGACATATATGTAAAAAAAAATCCACCTTCAGTAGTTAATATAGATAAGAACTGGAACGAGGCCTAAACCTTGCTCACTCATCGAATTACCTAGGACAAACAGTTTTTCCAAATTCATATTTTGGAATATCACATAGATTCATATTACCATTTAAAAAAAATAGCTAGGTGTTGGAAGTTGGTTTTATTGTTAGGAGTGCGGGGATGACGGGGCAGGAGTGGTGCTGGAAAACCTTCATGTTGTTGCCCCTGTTACTACTAATCTAACTCCAGCATTTCATTAGAATTTATTTTCTTATAAATTCTATGTATTTTTAAATCTATGTGTTTTTTAAGGGAATTTAAAGGAATGAGACATTAAATTTTAGTGTTACAAATAATACCATGTAAGGCTATTAAAGGCTAGTATTAAGGGCTAGTAAGAGCTAATACCCTTTACTTCCAAGCCCCCACCCTTATGAGACACTGGTTTTTTTTTTGTAGTTTACAATTCAAACAAGTTTACAAAATTACATAGCTAGGGTTTAAGAATCCTCGAAAAAAGGAGCCCTTGACACAAGTAAAAACCAAATATTCCTTTGCTTGTCGAGGAACGTCTTCAAAGCATTTTCTAGCTGCCAAAACAGCAAGGCAGGACCCTCACATTTCAAGTGCTACTCAGATATTCCGCAGCAACCGGACGTGCGGTTGTTTTTCTGTCTCTTTATAGAAAACGTTGGAATCTTGTAGCGGATCAAGGGGCTGCTTTACAATTCTCTACCTCTTGTAAAAACAGTTGTATTTCCGCTCTTAGAAGTTAGAGTTTTCCCCATTAGTTGATTTTTTTTATCCAACTCTAAAGAAAAAGAAATAGGAATTAGTCTGGTCTACTCATTCAGACAGTCTCAATGAAGCCATAGTAATTTATTCATCAAAGAATCTGCTCGCGTCTGTTGTTAATACATATTTTACTGCTATAGGAAAACATTATTGTCTTTCAAATAGGTTTCTTTGTTGTTTTACATCAGCACCAACCAGATTCACACAAACGAATTGGTCTGACGAAAGCGTTATCTACACCCCTCCCCCCTGTCATTACGCTCGAATCATATTGGCGCCCTTGGTCCAGTGCCCTAAGATTTTTCTCTAGATCCGCCCTTGAATGCGGTAAGTGATTCTTATGAAAGTTACACCATCAGATTTAGTGTATCAGAGAGCCTTGCTCTAAAGGTTCCAAGCTCCCATCTGCAAAAATATGAAATTTTGTATTTTTTTTGCCAGAAAAAAGATCACTGATGCGCTTTTTTTTTCTTATGAAGCAATTTCAATGATAATATAACCCAAATTAGTTGGTACTAATTGCCAGTCAGTTGGTAAGATCCATTGCCCAACCACACGTCCCTGCTATGATGCTTCAACCTGCCGACAACACGATAAAACCACTAAAACAAATAAAGATGTAAAAATAAACGCTACTGGATATCCTATACCACATATTCTGCCTATAATTTAGAATATAGGTACAATATTCCACAATCGTCTCTTTTCTTCATTAAATAAAAAAACAAGTTTTTTTTAACGGGAAGTAAGGAGTGACATTCGCTCCTTACTTCCCGTTAAAATAAAATTGTTTTTTTTTTATTTAATTTCTGAACGTTTTTGATTCAATGCATGTTTTGATTTTGGCTCTGCGCAGATGAATTATTAAAACGAAATTTGCCTATTTATTTTTCTGGCTATTTGGCTTTCTCGTAGTTTTGATTTAGTGATTTTGAGAAAAAAAGGAGTGGGGGAAGAGGCCTAGTTGCCCTCCGATTTTTTGGTTACTTAAAAAGGCAACTAGAACTTTTAATTTTTTACGAATGTTTATTAGTAAAAGATATACGTAACTTACAAATTAGCTTACGTAACAAACTTCTGTATTCTCATGTTTTTATTACATATATGAAGGGAATCACCCCCTCGTTAGTACCTCGCTCTTTACACTAAAGCTTAAATCTTGTCACAATTTCTTAAGAATGACCCCTGAATCACAAAAGCCGTAGAATAAATAGTTGAAATTACTAAAAATGCTTTAGCGTAAAGATCGAGGTATTAGGAGGAGGTGAGCCCATCATACACGCAATAATTTCTGTTCGTTTTAAGTTTTAATGCTTCTCCTTACTTTCAGATGAAAAAACTTTTTCATGTTTATTTTTTCATTGTTTTATTTTTAATAATGCTAGAAAATTCTGCTTTCCCTTCATGAAACTTTTCTTCCCCCATGGAAAATTCCTCCAAGGAAAGTTCCCTCATCATATCCTCCTCTTCTCCACCCCCACTCAACCTAAAAATCCCCCAGAAAACGTCTGTACTCCTCCGAATAACCATTACCATATGTAAGCACTGGTCAAAGTTTTGAACTTGTGGTCCCTCCCACGGGGACTGTGGGGGAGTAAGTCGTCCCCAAAAACATAGTTATAAGGTTTTTTGACTACACTGAATAAAATGGTTATCTCAGAATGTTGATCCGGTGATTTTGGGAAAACAGTTAGCGTGGGCAGGGGCCTAAGTGCCCTCCAATTTTTTGGTCACTTAAAAAGAGCACTAGAACTTTTCATTTCCGTTAGAATGAGCCCTCTCGCAAGATTCTCAGACCACTGGGTCGATACGATCACCCCTGGGAAAAAAACAAACAAAAAACCAAAAAAAAAAAAACAAATAATCACGCATCCATGATACATTTTTGTAGATAGGAGCTTGAAACTTCTACGATAGGGTTCTCTAATACGCTGAATCTGATGGTGTGATTTTCGGTAAGATTCTATGACTTTTAGGGGTTGCTTCCCCCTATTTTCTAAAATAAGGCAAATTTTCTCAGGCTCGTAACTTTTGATGGGTAAGATTAAACTTGATGAAACTTATATATTTAAAATCAGCATTAAAATGCAATTCTTTTGATGTAGCTATTGGTATCAAAATTCCTTTTTTTATATTTTTGGTTACTATTGAGCCGGGTCGCTCCTTACTACAGTTCGTTACCACGAACTGTTTGATTATCTTTATTTGATATACTTTCTCCGCAGTTGCTCAATTTTTCATGGAAGGGAACGTTTTCGCGGGGGAATTTCACATTATCAAAATTTTTAGAGAGCCGAGCCTACCACCATATAAAATATAAAAAATAAAGGTTAAAACAAAATAATAAAGAAACTTTGAAAAGGTGGGTAAAAAGTACATACAATTAGAAACTGACCAAATAAACAAGTTGGTGAATAAGAAAATAAATGAATAAACAGAAAGTTTGCTAATTTACACTCACAGCTAGAAGAAATTGACACATACGATTTCACATAATCGTTCTTTTTAGAATTAAAAGTCCAAAATATTTTTAAAAAAAATTTCATCACTGTCCGCATTTCACTGAATAGACTGCTATGCAGGTTTTAACAGCCGCTTAAAACAAGTTTTAGTGCCAAATTTGTTCTTTGAGCATAGTGGGTGCATTATTCTGGATATTCTATGTGTATTTTTCAAAGGGTATTTTTGAGATTCTTTATATTCTTATCTAACATTAGCTAAGCAAGGCGTGACGCTACAACCAGTCTTTTGAAAGAGAAAACAATTGCCAACACTGCTAACAGTAACTACCATCAATAATTGCGTGACAACAGTCAATTACCATTAATTTATTATTAATTCATCTGTTCAGTCTGAAAGGGAAGATAACAACAAATTTATTCCCTGCGATGGTTATAATCAAGCAGTTTATGGCCAATAAATGTGGCGAACTTCAATTAGGGAAGGGATCGTGCTCATAGCGGCCGAAACTCTAAAAAGAGAATTTAGATAAAAATATTCCCAACGACAGAATTGTTTTTTATAGTGACTCTAAATATAAAAAATTGTTAAGTTTAAAGATACCAAGGAGAAAGTTTATTTAGTTTTGAAGGAGGAAAAAAACATAAAATAGGGAGTGATCCTGATTAAAATTACATCTTCTAATTTAGTATTTCAGAAAACTGTCTTGAACCGGTTTTATAACCCTAAGTAAAAAAGTGAATTAAATAATTCTTTCAGGGATGATGGCGTCAAACCAATAGTTCTAGAATATCAGAAGAGGGCTTGTTTGAACTACAATATAAGGATCTAGCATCCATTTAAGAAGGAGAAGATATTGTGCCACAGCACAATGGGGTTAACAACAAATTCAGACCAATATAGGAACAAAGTGCTATCGAGCATAAATTATGAAATAGCCAGTCAACTTATAATCATCAACAACTATACATTGAGCTTCGGAAACCAAAGAGACTTTGTTACAGAGGTTCTAATATTACACAGTGGCAAATTTGGTCTTAAGTATCCACGCAGTCCATGCTATATAAACAAGTTATGTAAATATTCATTTTAAATATTAAACTGAAGCTTTCAGGAAATGTTAAGGAAGATGTTTTCAAGGGGTTGAAGGGCTGCTAGTTTACCTACCATGCCCTTTTTATTTCCGTTCTCTCCAAAAACCTTAGATCAAAATTTTGAAACAGCCATCTTGTTCAAAATAGTCTAAAGGTCAAATAACTACGCCTGTAGGGATGTCATAACACTCTGCAGCTTTAGAGAGGAATTCCAAAGACAAATTAAACACACTATGCGAATGCAGGTTATCAAAAGGGCGTACATCAATATCTATCGAATGGCTAAGGGCATTGAATTGAAACTTACACATTGAGCCTTCAAACAATTATAGCATTAGTTCTAACGAAGGGGCAGGGGAAAGGATGTATGATTATATATATAACCACTTTTATTTTCCTGGAATACCTCTGGTCTTTGCTGCTATTATTGTGAAAGTAAAGAGTAACATTAAATCCCAAATTGAGCAGAATTTTTTCCGTATAAGAGAGTGGTTGCCTTTTCCTCATCCAAGCCCCCCCCCCCCATAGTCATAGAAATTTGGGAAGATACTCATTCGGTTAGAAATTGAGAGTTGTAATCCTTCTTATAAGTCAAAAGTGATTAGAGACCAACAAGCCCCTGTCCTAAGATTGTTTTGATATCTGGTGCTTTTGTTATCCTCTGCAAAATGTGATCGACATGTTGAGGAACCTATTTCTACTTTCTCTTCGGCAGCTCAATCTTTTGTTTGAGGGAATTTCCTGTGGAGGATATTTATC
Organism: Artemia franciscana; assembly: GCF_032884065.1. NCBI lineage: Eukaryota > Metazoa > Arthropoda > Branchiopoda > Anostraca > Artemiidae > Artemia > Artemia franciscana. The sequence goes on along the minus strand of NC_088874.1, from coordinate 9,740,297 downwards.
CGACAATAGGGGGATTTCATGCAAGGGGGATTTTCCACGGGATGGATTTAACAATGTTTTTTTCCTTCTACAAGAAGAAAAGTAAACACTAGCCGTAAAAATCCATCCGCTGAGTGAGCACTTTTTATAAAGATATGGATCAGTGGCCGGTATTTATCCCCGCTCCAACCGGAAAATACCCCATCAGAAAATCCCCCCCGGATATGCATGCAAAATGTGTGAGGTACAATTATTTTGCCTATTATGCTGTAAGAATTGATTTCTGACTTCAACTTTCCAAATACTTTACCCTCCTCCCCCCCCCCCCTATGTGCAAATATATAACCCAAATTGTATATTTCTCATGTATTATGTCACTTGTCCTTGTCTTGTTCCGCACTAAGCTGGAAGAAACTAACGAAGTAACTCGTTTGTTATCGAGTTTTACAAAGTAAACTTGAGTGAGTGGTGCATAATACGTAAGCATCGAAATTCCCCCCCCCCCACGGAAATAAAAAAAAAACTCAAATAAAACTTTCAAATTTGGAAAGCCTTGTTTTCCACAGGAGGTAATTTCTGCGGGGGTGTATTTTCCAAATAAGGGAGTATTTTCCGGGGGGGTATTTCATGGGGGTAACATCAGCGGCATAGAAAAAACGGGACAAAACCAAAGTGTTACTCTCGCAACACAATTAATAATTTTGCACTTCTCATACATTTACTTTCTATTATACAAATCCCCTAAAAAAAACTATGTCGTAAAACCCCCCTGCTTTGCGAAAAAAAGCAAACCCAAAAAAACCAAAACAGACAGTCAAAAGATTAATGATGTCCATTTGTTTGCCAAGACTCGAAAACAAATTGTTGACAGTGAAAAAAATTTAATATTTTGCTTTTCCGCACTGTTATGACAGGACAATCCTAAAATGTATGATGATGTCAAGAACGTACAACTTCTACCAAAACAACTGAAGAATACAATAAACCATACACTTTTGTGTAATGAATGTTCACTTGCTTGAGTGAAAGATTCAATCGATGAGAACCATGATATCCAGTCAGGTCGCAGCTTAGAAATTAAGCTTATGTGACCGCATTCGTAACAACCGTTTCCCGTGAGAAGTGAAAACTTGATACAGGGCTAGGCATCGATATTTTTGGTGTTCTTGAGATGAGACACTTAGTTGGATTTTTATTCCCTTTTTTTTGGAAGTTCCTATTTTTCTATCAGGGCCATCTGCAATAGTTTTTTATCTTTATTTCTTGGTTCAAAAAGTTAAAAATACTTCATTTTTTCTAATTTTTCCGAATTAACCGTCCCCCCACCCCCCAGATGGTCGAATCGGGGAAACGAATATTTGTAATTTAATCTGGTCTGGTCCCTGATGCGCCTGCCAAATCTCATCGTCCTAGTTTATCTGGAAGTACCTAAACTAGCAAAACCGGGAGAAAAGCAAAATTTAATATTTTGCTTTTCCGCACTGTTGTGACCTAACAATCCTAAAATATCATTTCGACAGCCTATAGACATTGAGATTATAAATTCCCCCTTCTTTTTATTACGAAATTAAGATTTTCACCTTCCAGTTGGCTTTTGTGGTAAAACGAACGGATTCCCTCGAAAAACCTAAATTTAATTAAATACTTTTTGGCAGTATGCATCATTAGTAAATATCTAACAGAGACCGCAAAAAGTGACTAAGGCCTGGTTTCAAACTTGTTTGCAAAAAAAAACAGTCTTAATAATTATAAATTATTAAAAACTAAACTATTAAAAACAATTACAAAAAAAGCTTGCTTCCCAACCCAAACCAGAGCAAGCGAACCCAACCACAAATCCACCATTACATCCAGGGGGGCTAGCCCCCCAAGCCCTTCCCCGAATCTGCCACTGCAGAGGCGCCATTTGGAGGGGTCAGGGGTAGGCAAATGCCCACCCCAGATTTTCCAGGGGGCCCTAGCGTCCACCACAAAGGGTCCTTTGCCGGCCATAATAATCCATTTTGTCTAACATAATCCATTATGTCCAATTGATTTGAAATTACTGCACGCCTATTAACCAAAGAGCGTGATGATTACTTGGTGACCCTTGGGGTAATTATGCTATTTGCTATTAATCATTGTAAACTTTGAAAGTAGGTTAGATGCATAAAAAAATTCTCGAGTTCTGTCAAATGCCCATTTCCTAGATGATCACGCGACACGAAACGATTTGGGTGGGGGGGCCAAGATGGAGTTCATGCCCACCTCAAGATTTGGTCCAAATGGTGCCTCTGTGCCACTGTGCCAAAGGCCGGACATGTTTTATTTTATCTTGGCTCAACATTTATACGACAATCCACGCCATTTCCTTTTTATTTGACGACACCATTATTGCGACACCTCCATGCAAATTTCCAGGGAGGCAGTTGTGATTCAAAAAGCACATACACCAAACAGTAGCTGTGAATAGAGACACTGGAGAATTTTCTATTGGCACAATTTTTCAACTTTTTCACTGGTTTGTTCTCCTTGTTTTCTTACTTTCTTCGCGATTTTATGTTTTATCGTGATTAGCCAGTGTCATCTCAGAAATTATTCATCCAAAATGCGTTAGGTACAATTATTCCTTATGTTATGAATAAGAATTGTTTTCTGAATTCAAAGGGTCCAAATAACATTATTTGTAAATATATAGCCCAAATTATATATTTCCCATTTATTCTGTCACTTGTCTTGTCTCAAAGCTAAGCTGAAGGAAACGAAAGAAGAAACAGGTTTGTCCTCGATGTTTTACACAGCGTAAGGTTGAGGGAGTGGTATATAATCAACAAGTAGCAAGAATCCTTCCCCCTACGGAAAAATAAAAATCAAATAAGATTCTCAAATTTGGAAAGCCTTATTTATCAAGCGGGTTGGGTATTTTCTGTGGGTGGTATTTTCCACGGGGGAGGGAATATTTTCCGCAGCAGGTATTTTCCAGCAGAATGCATTTTTATTGGGGGGCTATTTCTCCTCGGAGGGGGGAGCACTTCGTCTTAAGGAGCACAGGAAAGACAATTGGAGACCACGGAATCAAATGGGGAGGAAAAACGCTCCTGGACTTAGATTATGCTGATGATTTAAGCATATTAGATGAAAGTGTGAGCAAAATGAATGAATTCTTAGAGATTTTGCGAGTTCGGGGTGCTAGAATAGGCTTAAAAATTAATGTTGAGAAGACTAAGTCACTAAGGCTAGGAACAAGTGAAGATGAAAAGGTGACGTTGGGCAGCGAAAAGATTGATCAGGCAAGGAGCTTCACTTACCTTCGTAGTATTATTAGTAAAGACGACAAGAACAGCATAAAAACTGGGTTTGCGGCTGATAGAGAAAGTAAGAAAAGAAAGCGTGCCGAGAAAACACAACAACAGTGTGAAAACAGGCTTGCGGCTGATAGAGAAAGTAAGAAAAGAAAGCGTACCGAGGAATCACAAGAACAGCAGGAAAACAGGCTTGCGGCTGATAGAGAAAGTAAGAAAAGAAAGCGTGCCGAGGAATCACAAGAGCAACCTGAAAATTATCGCCTGGCATTTAGGTACAGCCCAGTCGATGATTATAGCTTGAGTAGATTTGTTCAAATCGGGACTATGTCTAAAATTTGTCCCTATTGCAATGCCTTGAAATTCAATGGTGAAACAATGGGAATGTGTTGCGCCTCGGGAAAAGTTGAACTTCCTCTCCTGGCTGCACCACCAGAGCCATTGAAGACTTTACTTACTGGAACTACCTCAGAATCTAAGCGTTTTTTATCACAGATCAGAAAATATAACTCATGTTTCCAAATGACGTCGTTTGGGGCCCAAATCGAAAATCTAGATCAATTTATGCCTACTTTCAAAGTAAAAGGGCAAATTTATCGTAGAGCAGGGTCCTTTATACCATTCTCAGGCAAGAATTGTAAATTTTTACGATTGTACTTCATCAGTGATAGAAATTCTGAATTGAATGCACGTTGCAAAATTTCTCCCGACGTTGAAAGGACAATCGTTTCCCAATTGCAACATCTTTTCCACGAAAATAATAATTTATTGCGTCTGTTCATAACAGCCATCAATTTGATGCCTACTGATACGCATAAAATTGTTATTTTCGCTGACAAAACGCCTCCTGGCCAACATGTGCGTAGATACAATGCTCCAACTGTCGACAAAGTGGCAATCCTTATGGTCGGTGATCAGTTTTTACCTCGAGATATTATTCTTCATAAGCAAAACACTCAGTTGGTAAGAATTGCTGAAACTCATCGATGCTACGATGCCCTACAATATCCTATTATTTTTTGGGATGGAGCCGACGGCTATCACTTTAATATTAAATTGATAAATCCAGCCACTAAATAAGAAATGAACAAGAAATGCAGTGCGATGCATTATTATTCCTATAGACTAATGATTCGGCAGGATGAAGCCAACTATATTTTAAAATGCCGTCAATTGTTTCACCAATACATTGTTGATATGTATGCAAAAATTGAATCAGAACGTTTGCTATTTATCCGTCTGAATCAGACCAAGCTCCGCTCTGAACAATACATTCATTTGCGAGATGCAGTTGTAACTGACGGTAATACCACAAACGTTGGAAAATTAACAATTTTACCTTCGTCATATGCTGGCAGTCCCCGTCATATGCATGAATATGCTCAAGATGCTATTGCGTATGTTCATCTCTATGGTCGTCCAGATTTATTTATTACATTTACATGTAATCAATCTTGGGACGAGATGCAGCAGCTTTTACTTCAAGGACAATCGGCGGTTCACAGACATGACATCACAGCCCGTGTCTTCCGGCAAAAGTTAAAATCACTGATAAACTACATAGTAAAACTTGAAGTGTTTGGGTCAGTGCGATGCTGGATGTACTCAGTGGAATGGCAAAAATGAAGATTGCCACACGCACATATACTAATCTGGCTACATTATAAAATTACTTCAAATAAAATTGATGATGTGATTTCCGCTGAAATACCTGATGAAAATATTGATAAGGGGTTATATCATATTGTTCTACAAAATATGATACATGGACCTTGCGGTGCACTGAACGAAAATTCACCATGCATGGCCAAAGGAAGGTGCACAAAGCAATATCCTCGACTTTTAGTACCCAACACAATTACTGGCAATGATGGTTACCCACAATATAGAAGAAGTTCTACTGAAGATGGTGGTAAAACAGCAATAATAAAGAAGCGTAACGGTACCACCATCGAAGTAGATAACCAGTGGGTTGTTCCATATTCCCCTTTATTATCAAAAACATTTAATGCACACATAAAAGTTTAATACTGTAACTCCGTAAAGGCAATCAAATACATATATAAATACAACAACAAAGGCAGTGACATGGCAGTTTTTGGCTTGCAGTCCGAAATCAGTGATATCGACAAAATCATACAATATCAGGCTGGAAGATACATAAGCAGTAATGAAGCTGTTTGGCAAATTCTTTCATTCCCGATATTCACTTAGCGGTAAATTTACAGAACGGTCAACGTGTTTATTTTTCAAAATCCAACGTGTAACCTAGAGCCCTGAATCCACCGGATACAACGTTAACTGCTTTCTTTTCGCTATGCAAAAATCATCCTTTTGCAAAAAAAACTGCTATATACTGAAGTGCCTTCGTATTACACGTGGAATACTAAAAATAAAGTATTTGAACGTCGAAAACAGGGTAGGTCAGTCGACGGCCAACCCACCATCTTCAAAGATACCACGATAGGAAGACTCTACACCGTTCACCCCAATCAACATGAATGCTTCTTTCTGCGCCTGCTTTTGGTGAATGTACCCGGTCCGACGTCCTTTGAGTATTTGAGGACTGTAACGGTACTATACATGACACTTACGGTAGTGCATGCCAAGCTCTGAATTTATTGGAGAATGACAAACGCTGGGATAACTGCATTATTGACGCGTGCGAAACGTCAACTCTAAGTCAAATTCGTGCATTGTTTATAATCGTACTAACAACTTGCTCCCCTTCAGCTCCTACAGAGTTATGGGGAAAATATAAATCGAAAATGTCCGAAAATATTCTCCATCGAAAACGGTTAGAGACGTCAGACATGACTTTTGATTTTACATCAGAAATTTATAACTACACTTTAGTTATTATAGAAGATTTGTGCGTATGAATGGCAAACAAACGTCTTCAGGATTTGGGAATGCCTTCACCTAAACTTACCGCTGCTGTTTCGACATGTGTAAAATTGGATCGCGAACAAAGTTACAGTACGAGTGATCTATTGTCGTATGTACAAAATAACATTTCTAAGTTAACGTCGGAACAAAAAGACACTTATGATACGATAATGCATTGTGTCGATAACAACGTTGGAGAAATTTTCTTTTTGGATGCGCCAGGAGGTACTGGTAAAACGTTTGTTATAAAACTGATTCTGGCATCAATTTGATCAAAAAATGATATAGCGTTGGCAATTACGTCGTCTGGAATAGCCGCAACGTTGCTGCCTGGTGGAAGAACTGCTCAATCCGCTTTGAAATTGCCTCTGAATTTGCATTCTACAGAAACTCCCACGTGCAATATTTCCAAATCATCTGGGATGGGTAAAGTATTGCAGCAATGCAAACTTATTATTTGGGACGAGTGCACAATGGCACACAAAAAATCGCTCGAGGCTCTGAATCAATGTTATTTTTATTTAAGAATTAACGACGCTTCTTGACTACTAAGGTCCCTGCGTCAGCCCTGCAGTGCATTCCTGCAGCGTGATTCGATCTCTGGGTCCCGTATTACCAAGCTAAGGTCAAATCCACTGCGCCACCACAGGACTCTGGATCAATGTTTGAAAGATTTGCGAGGGAATTCGAAACCCTTTGGCAGCACATTAATATTACTTGCGGGAGATTTCAGGCAAACATTACTTATAATACCTAGATCAACCTCTGCAGACGAAATAAATGCTTGCCTGAAAAATTCTAATTTATGGGCACACGTAAAGACATTAAAATTAACTACAAATATGCGTGTCCGATTGCAAAACGATGACTCTGGACAAACATTTTCAGATCAATTGCTGCCAATTGGAAACGGGAAGCTCCCAGTAGACTCAATTTCAGGACGTATACAACTGCTTGATGAATTCTGTAATTTAGTGACGTCCAAAAATGAATCGATTGAAAAAGTATTTCCAAATATTCTGAAAAATTATAAAAATAATAAATGGCTAAGTGAAAGAGCGATTCTTGCACCCAAAAATATAGACGTCCACGAAATCAACAATATTGTTTGACCAAGATTCGAGACCAGGCAGTCCTTTACAAGTCAGTCGACACAGTTTTGGAACCAAATGAGGCGATTAATTATCCATCTGAATTTTTAAATTCCCTGGATCTTTCAGGGTTTCCACCACACGTGCTACAACTAAAAAGGCGTACCAATAATAGTGTTACGTAACATAAACCCACCAAAGCTTTGCAATGGCACGCGACTTGCCGTAAAAAAAACAATAGAAAACGTAATAGAGGCAACAATCTTGACAGAGCCTTTTGAGGGTGAGGCTGTTCTTATTCCTCGCACTCCTATGATTCCAACGGATCTGCCTTTTCAATTTAAAAGATTGCAATTCCCAATTCGATTAGTATTTGCAATCACCATCAACAAAGCTCAAGGACAATCATTAGAAAAATGTGGTATAGATCTTAATACTGATTGTTTTTCCCATGGACAATTGTACGTTGCATGTTCGAGGGTCGGTAAACCTGACAATCTATTTATATGCAGCGACAATTGGACAGCGAAGAGTGTTGTATATTCACAAGTTTTACGCAGTTAATTTGTATTGTATCTATCTATCTATCTATCTATATAAAAACGAGTTGTGTGTATGCATGTTTGTTTGTTTGTAAAAAGAGCGTTTGCATATGACGTCATTATAAAGACATAAGGCTTTGTATATGCACAGACAATAGGAAAGCCAAGAATGTTATTCGCAAATTTTACGTAGTTCAAAACACATATATAAATCTATCTATATTCATAGGTGGTACACAGGGACACAACTACAATGGCGCGTAACTAATATGGCGCGTAACGACTTACGCGCGCGGGGGTGAGGGGGGTTTGATGGGTGTGAAGCGCCCCCACCAACTAGGTGTTGGGTGGCTCGAAGCACCACCCCAACAGCTAGTAAATAATAAAACTAAGAAAACAAATAGTGCAACTAACCACTATTACTACAACATTACAAATAAGACAATATATCAACAGTACAAATATCATCACGAATAATTCAATACAGTAGCATTAAAAATAAAACAACTAAGACAACAAACTGTGTAACTAAGCCAGCAACTGCAGGTACAACCTGATAGAATCCATTTGACTTTAGTATATTGTATATAGTTCTTTATAAATCGCTGGACAGTTAGCCTTAGCAAAGTGGTCAAACATTTGACCTTTGCCTTTTTTGATAGGAATCATTTTCGTTATACTGTTGCTAAACTCAATGGCATAACCTTTTGTCACGTGTTCCAAATTCAAAGTAATAAATTCTTTACTAAATAATCTCTTCCATAATCCATAATGTACTGGCAGAAACATTTTTGCATCAAGAAATTTTATACGGCAATTTAAAGAAGCCTCTTGAAAATTTTTTCTCAAAAATTTGCAGACGTCTTTCGCCACTTCCGTTATGATTTTCTGACCCAGGCCAGTCCAATTCTTAGGGTTATATTTTGTTTTACTTAAACGGTGAAATATTTCTTCAATTATTGGATGTCCTTTGTTCATTTTAATAGCTCCATTTTCAAAAGTACTTAACAAGAAAGCTGGTAGCTCCCTGGTAGACTTAAGTAGCATTGAATCTAAATCAATATACATTCCACCAAATTTTTGGAGCAAAATTATCCGGAACACGTCCGATAAGTGCTCAGTTCTATGGTATGAATTTCTGTCTATATCATTTACTAGCTTTTTCAAGCTATTGGATGGTAAATTTTCAAAAAACTCTTCAATATCCAAATTAATGAATTTTAAATTTTTATATTTTGACATCAATTTATTCTGGCTTTCTGAACTTGATTTTGTACCGAGCATATAAACCAACACTTTGTCAGGATATTGTGCTCTACAAGCTGCCTCAACTACACAAGATTGTCTTGGATTTAAAAATCCTCTGTTACTAGTTTCAAGGAAAAAAGTCGTACTGAAGGTGTGATATCCTTCAGTACGTTCCTCGTTTAAAGATCTTAATCTATCATCCTTATTTCTAAGATTACTTAAAGCAGGTTTCAGTTTGTCAATGATTGTTAGATTCATCTGTTCTTTATCAACAAGTATTGTCGTATCCACTGATTTTGGAGAAGTTGTAGAAGTTTTTGTATCAAATGCTGTTGAACCATCAGTATTTTCTTCATGAGATACTGCATTGTCAAATGCACGTATTGAATACAATGAACCTTCATTTGTTGATGTATGACTACTACCCTTGTGTTCTTTGTCAACAAGTGTTGTCGAAACTACTGATTTTGGGAATGCTGTGCCCTGTATACATAGACATAGAGTTCCTATAACGTAAAATGCTATAACTCTTAAAATAAAGATTTGTTTCATTTGTGTATTGCAAATAGAAATGCTAACAGAAATAATATTAAAATGCCCCTGTAATGTTCAATGCTAATTTGTTGGTTTACAGATTATATTTTTCATTAATAATTTTTTTGCGGTTCAAAGATATAAGTATTGGCCAGATTTCTTCCAGAAATTTTAATGAATTTAGCCAATTAAAAATCTTTGAACTTTTTTTTATGTTTTTTACAGATTAAGTTAACTTAATTATAAGTGATACATTTACTAAAACAAAACCAATATCATGACACCGAACAGCTTAAGAGTACAGAGCAATTTGAAATTGTAAATGTCTTTGGTAATTGAAAGAAAAGACCCGTATTTAAAGATAGAAACTGTGTAGGAAAATAGTATGGAATTTTGTTAAAATTTCACAGAAAAAAAATTGTAAAATTTTATAATCAGGTAAGCTTATAAATTTTCACGCCTCGACATGGTAACCATGGTATTGAACAATGTATAGCTGAAGTACTTTTTACATTCAACCACTGAACTTTACATTTAATATATTTTTATAGTATATTTTTATAATTTAAAATTATAATTTTAAAAACTAATAAAAACAAAAACTAATTTTCTAAAACAAAAACTGCATTTTCATCTACAAGATTGATGTACGACGTCATAATCGTAGGTTGTAACCATATATGATTTAGATTAGACATTAGAGAAAAAAACAAAAACAATTAACATAGATTGCTTATAGTTTCCAAGAAATACAGTTTGATTGCAATGTTGTTCAATTGAGTTACAAGTGGGCTTTAATTCAATGTGGTAAATTTACAATATTAATCTCAGGAACAATTTAGGTCTGTTATTTATCATGCTCTACGACGGATCCAAATCTTGCCTAAAACCCTGAACTCCTTCATAGTTTTGACTGACAAGGTTAGCATACACAATTCCTCTGTTCTAAAAGATTTCAAAAAATATATAATTGTCTGTTTCCCTCGAAGCTCATCAATGGATATATGTCCTTGTGCAATATCTCATCGTTTAGATTAAATAACTTTCTATGATGTCAGAGTTCCCCGTTATCAGTGGAGGAAAAAGTAAGAGAACACATCTGTGCTGCCCATGTAAAAAAGTAATTTCCCTTGTTATTCAACCCAGGGAACTGAAAGTTTCCTGCATAAGTTCTTAGGCCAAAAAAGTTCCGATAATGTGCTGCTTATTTTGACCCAAAGACAGATTCAGGGGTGTCGTAATATTTTCCAAAAATTGCTTAAATTTATTTTCAAAATAAAACTCTACTATCAATATTAATTTATACAATAGTTACCACTTCTGAGTCACCTAGAAACGATTCAATTGTGAATTGTTCTCAAAAATTTATTTTTTATTCGTGAATGCTATGGGTCGTGGCTCCTTTACTAGGATGCAGCAACTGCCGCAACCAAGACACTGAAACAATTCCTCACTAGATAGCATAGTTTTAGTCTCCTGACGCGAACATTAGTAACGAATCTGTGTAACCCATCAGTGAACATTCATTTTAAGCAGCCACACTCTTCTTTTCTCTGGTTTTGCCCTTCATGCATCCAATAGAAGCATGCCAACGCAGCCTCAAAGAAAAGAACTGTTAAGTTTTCTTACCATTGTTGTGTATGAGCCAGACACTAGGGGCAATAATGTCTTGCCACTAGTGTAACTTGATATTATCTTTTCTTGACTAGTTTGAATGAATTGGCCAACTTTCAGAAACTTTCTGCATGATTGTCCCATTGATTATACGATTGTTGTGCTTAATAGAAATCTGATTAACGAGATAGGTAGACTATAGTGTGAAACCTCTTTCAGAAACAAGAATATAAACCCATTCGATGAATGAAATCTTGATTCATCACCATTTTTCTTAGACTAATAGAATCATTTAGATTTTCACCCTTCTAAAGGGCAGAACCCCACAAAATATTTTTAAAAGCGAATAACATTTTCATTTCGTAATTTTTTGGAGTCCCTTACATTTTATGTGCATGCAATCGGGATTGCTCGGTAGATAGTAATCTAGTAAAAGAGGATCAAGTTTCACATTAAGAAATATAATTGCCCATTAATTATCAAAATAGTTTCCGATCCAAACAAAAAGTACCCTACTAGAATCACCTTGTCCTTGTCACCTTTTTTTACAGGAAATTTACCGACCCTTGGCTTGAATAACTAGGAAAAACTATTGGCTTGAAAAACAACATAAGTTGCCTAATCTACGAGATTCTATATCGACAGCATCTTTGTTTTTTTTGTTCTTTCTTTTCCTCAGATAGCGGGGCACTGCAACCTCGTAGAGCTCTTTAATGGCTCATTTTAAAGGAACTTGATGTGGGTGAAAACCTTTATTGTTTAAGAAATAACGACGCTTATTGACTACTAAGGTCCCTGCGTCGGCCCTGTAGTGCATTCCTGCAGCGTGATTCGATCTCTGGGTCCCGTATTACCTAGCTAAGATCAAATCCACTGCGCCACCACAGGACTGATGAAAACCGTTTGTGATTGAAAAACAATTTTTAAAATGAAATCAATTTTTTACGAAAAACTGCATTTTTCAATAATAGTACATGTTATTAACATCAGGAATGTGTCAAATCGACATGCTTTTGTAATGAACAAAAAACTAAAACAAAATCAATATTTTTACGAAGAAATGAACAATCATATACCAGATAATGGAAGTTGTCGTAGCTTTATTAGAACCATAAATGACGTAAATAGCTCTGATGCTAGCTTAGTCAGTAAGATGGTTTCTTTTGAGCAAGCTTTACGCAAGTTAGGACAATAGCACTACACAAAAAACAGAGATACCATAATAAAAGGAGAAATTAATTTAACGATCAATATGGTTTTATATTAGAACACGATCGTTAGATGAACGAACTATTGCATAACTCCTTATGCAATAGTTACAATTGCCCATAACTCCTAAAAACAGTGTCAGATCAAAAGAAGAAGCACAAAATTAAAACCGTCTTGTTCAAACCATTACATAAGAAACTCACTGTCCCTTGGCTCGAATAACGAGGAAAATCTATTACTTTGAAAAACAGCAAAAATTGGTTGAACTAAGATATTCTGAATATATGGCATCTTTTTTCTATTTTTTTCTTTTCCTCTTCAGCTAGCAGAGAACTGGAAAATCATAAAAAGCTGTTTAATAACGTAAGCTGTTGAATAACGAGGAAAATCAACTCATCAACATGAAATCAGCATGAAAACCAAGAAAAGTTGCTCGGACCACGATATTCTGCGTTCCCATTTAAGGAATGGCGCCCGTAAAAGAAATTATAGCCTAGTAAACAACACAGCATTCGTAAGGGATTCTGATCAATAGATAAATGTCCTGGGTCTGGTCTGATTTGACGGGCGCTTTCGGGCTGAAAATCCTCTTCCTAGGTAATTTATCAGCCAAGGGCTGCCTCCCCGTTGTAGCATAATATTTGTAGGCATGAATATATAATGAGTCGAAGATAATAGGCTGCGTTCTTTGAGGCTGCGTTGGCATGCTTCTATTGGATGCATGAAGGGCAAAACCAGAGAAAAGAAGAGTGTGGCTGCTTAAAATGAATGTTCATTGATGGGTTACACAGATTCGTTACTGTTTTTGCACGTCAGGAGACTAAAACTATGCTATCTAGTGAGGAATTGTTTCAGTGTCTTAGTTGCGGCAGTTGCAGCATCCTAGTAAAGGAGGAGCCACGGCCCATAGCATTCACGAATAAAAAATACATTTTAAGAACAGTTCACAATTGAATCGTTTCTAGGTGACTGAGAAGTGGTAGCTATTGTATAAATTAATATTGATAGTAGAATGTTATTTTGAAAATAAATTTAAGTAATTTTTGGAAAATATTACGACACCTCTGAATCTGTCTTTGGGTCAAAATAAGCAGCACATTATGCAGGAAACTTTCAGTTCCCTGGGTTGAATAACAAGGGAAATTACTTTTTTACATTGGCAGCACTGATGTGTTCTCTTACTTTTTCCTCCACTGATAACGGGGAACTCTGACATCATCGAAGCGCCACCCCAACACCTAGTTGGAGGGGGCGCTTCGCCCCCCCCCCAAGCCCCCCGCGCGCGTAAGTCGTTACGCGCCATATTAGTTACGCGCCATTGTAGTTGTGTCCCTGTGTCCCACCTGTGAATATAGATAGATTTATATATGTGTTTCAAACTACGTAAAAATTGCGAATATACAACATTCTTGGCTTTCCCATTGTCTGTGCATATACAAAGCCGTATGTACTAATAATGACGTCATATGCAAACGCTCTTTTTACAAACAAACAAACATGCATACACACAACTCGTTTTTATATAGATAGATAGATAGATAGATGCAATACAAATTAACTGCGTAAAACTTGCGAATATACAACATTCTTCGCTGTCGAATTGTCGCTGCATATAAATAGATTGTCAGGTTTACCGACCCTCGAACATGCAACGTACAATTGTCCATGGGAAAAACAATCAGTATTAAGATCTATACCACATTTTTCTAATGATCGACCTTGAGCTTTGTTAATGGTAATTGCAAATGCTAATCGAATTGGGAATTGCAATCTTTTAAATTGAAAAGGCAGATCCGTTGGAATCATGGGAATGCGAGGAATAAGAACAGCCTCATCCTCAAAAGGCCCTGTCAAGATTGTGGCCTCTATTAGGTTTTCCATTGTTTTTTTTTACGGCAAGTCGAGTGCCATTGCAAAGCTTTGGTGGGTTTATATTTTTTAAAAGTATTATTGGTACGCCTATTTTTAGTTGTAGCACGTGTGGTGGAAACCCTGAAAGATCTATGGAATTTAAAAATTCGGATGGATAATTAACCGCTTCATTTGGTTCCAAAACTGTGTCGACTGACTTGTAAAGGACTGCCTGGTCTCGAATCTTGGTCAAAACAATATTGTTGATTTCGTGGACGTCTGTATTTTTGGGTGCGAGAATCGCTCTTTCACTTAGCCATTTATTATTTTTATAATTTTTTAGAATATTCGGAAATACTTTTTCAATCAATTCATTTTTGGACGTCACTAAATTACAGAAATCAGCAGGTAGTTGTATACGTCCTGAAATTGAGTCTACTGGGAGCTTTCCGTTTCTAATTGCCAGCAATTGATCTGAAAATGTTTGACCAGAGTCATCGTTTTGCAATCGGACACGCATATTTGTAGTTAATTTTAATATTTTTACGTGTGCCCATAAATTAGAATTTTTCAGGCAAGCATTCATTTCGTCTGCAGGAGTTGATCTAGGTATTATAGGTAATGTTTGCCTGAAATCTCCCGCAAGCAATATTAATGTGCTGCCAAAGGGTTTCGACTTCCCTCTCAAATCTTTCAAGCATTGATCCAGAGCCTCGAGCGATTTTTTGTGTGCCATTGTGCACTCATCCCAAATAATAAGTTTGCATTGCTGCAATACTTTACCCATCCCAGATGATTTGGAAATATTGCACGTGGGAGTTTCTGTAGAATGCAAATTCAGAGGCAATTTCAAAGCGGAATGAGCAGTTCTTCCACCAGGCAGCAATGTTGCGGCTATTCCGGACGACGCAATTGCCAACGCTATATCATTTTTTGATCGAATTGATGCCAGAATCAGTTTTATCACAAATGTTTTACCAGTACCTCCTGGCGCATCCAAAAAGAAAATTTCTCCAACGTTGTTATCGACACAATGCATTATCGTATCATAAATGTCTTTTTGTTCCGACGTTAACTTGGAAATGTTATTTTGTACATACGACAATAGATCACTCGTACTCTAACTTTGTTCACGATCCAATTCTAAACATGTCGAAACAGCAGCGATACGGTTAGGTGAAGGCATTCCCAAATCCTGAAGAGGTTTGTTTGCCATACGTACGCACAAATCTTCTATAATAATTAAATTGTAGTTATAAATTTCTGATGTAAAATCAAAAGTCATATCTGACGTCTCTAACTGTTTTCGATGGAGTATATCTTCGGACATTTTTGACTTCTATTTTTCCCATAAATATGTAGGAGCTGATGGAGAGCAAGTTGTTAAAATGATGCCAAACAATGCACGAATTTGACTTGGGGTTGACGTTTCGCACGCGTCATTGATGCAGTTATCCCAGTGTTGGTCATTCTCCAATAAATTCAGAGCTTAGCATGCACTACGGTAAGTGTCATGTATAGTACCGTTTACAGTTCTCAAATACTCAAAGGATGTCGGACCGGGTACATTCACCAAAAGCAGGCGTAGAAAGAAGCATTCATGTTGATTGGGGTGAACGGTGTAGAGTCTTCCTATCGTGGTATCTTTGAAGATGGTAGGTTGGCCGTCGACTGACTTACCCTGTTTTCGACGTTCAAATACTTTATTTTTAGTATTCCACGTGTAATACGAAGGCACTTCAGTATACAGCAGTTTTTTTGCAAAAGAATCATTTTTGCAAAGCGAAAAAAAAGCTGTTAATGTTGTATCCGGTGGATTCAGGACTCTTTGTTGCACGTTGGTTTCCGTGAAATAAACACGTTGACCATTCTGTAAATGTAGCGCTAAGTGAACAACAGCTGGACTACGTTCATGTATCGGAAATGAAAGAATTCGCCAAACAGCTTCATTACTGCTTATGTATCTTCCAGCCTGATATTGTACGATTTCGTCGAAATCTTTGATTTCGGGCTGCAAGCCAAAAACTGCCATGTAACCGCCTTTGTTGACGTATTTACATATGTATTTGATTGCCTTTACGGAGTTACAGTATTCAACGTTTATGTGTGCATTAAATGTTTTTGATAATAATGGGGAATATGGAACAACCCACTGGTTATCTACTTCGATGGTGGTACCGTTACGCTTCTTTATTATTCCTGTTTTACCGCCATCTTCAGTAGATCTTCTTCTATATTGTGGGTAACCATCATTGCTAGTAATTGTGTTTTATACTAAAAGTCGAGGATATTGCTTTGTGCACCTTCCTTTGGCCATGCATGGTGAATTTTCGTTCAGTGCACCGCAAGGTCCATGTATCATATTTTTTACAATAATATCATGTAACCCCTTATCGACATTTTTATCAGGTATTTCAGCGGAAATCACATCATCAATTTCGTTCGAAGTAATTTTTTTATGTAGCCAGATTAGTATATGTGCGTGTGGCAAACCTCGTTTTTGCCATTCCACTGAGTACATCCAGCATCGCACTGACCCAAACACTTCAAGTTTTACTATGTAGTTTATCAGTGATTTCAACTTTTGCCGGAAGACACGGGCCGTAATGCCATGCCTATGAACCGCCGATTGTCCTTGAAGTAAAAGCTGCAGTATCTCGTCCCAAGATTGATTACATGTAAATGTAATAAATAAATCTGGACGACCATAGAGACGAACATACGCAATAGCATCTTGAGCATATTCATGCATATGACGGGGACTGCCAGCATATGACGAAGGTAAAATTGTTAATCTTCCAACGTTTGTGGTATTACCGTCATTTATAACTGCATTTCGCAAATGAATGTATTGTTCAGAGCGGAGCTTGGTCTGATTCAGGCGGATATATAGCAAACGTTCTGATTCAATTTTAATATACATATCAACGACAAATTAGTGAAACAATTCACGGTATTTTAAAATATAATTTTCTTCATCCTGCCGAATCATCAGTCTATAGGAATAATAATGCATTGCACTGCATTTAATATTCATTTCTTTGTTAGTGGCTGGATTCATCAATTTAATATTAAAGTGATAGCCGTCGGCTCCATCCCAAAAAATGATAGGATATTGTAGGGCATCGTAGCATCGATGAGTTTCAGCAATTCTTAACAACTGAGCGTTTCGCTTATGAAGAATAATATCTCGAGGTAAAAACTGATCACCGACCATAACGATTGCCACTTCGTCGATAGTTGGAGCATTGTATCTACGCACATGTTGGCCAGGAGGCGTTTTGTCAGCGGAAATAACAATTTTATGCGTATCAGTAGGCATCAAATCGATGGCTGTTTTGAACAGACGCACTAAATTATTATTTTCGTGGAAAAGATGTTGCAATTGGGAAACAATTGTCCTTTCAACGTTGGGAGAAATTTCGCAACGTGGATTCAATTCAGAATTTCTATCACTGATGAAGTACAATTGTAAAAATTTATGATTCTCGCCTGAGAATGGTAGAAGGGACCCTGCTCTATGATAAATTTGCCCTTTTACTTTGAAAGTAGACATAAATTGATCTGGATTTTCGATTTGGGCTCCAAACGACGTCATTTAGAAACATGAGTTGTATTTTCTGATTTGTGACAAAAAACGCTTAGATTCTGACGTAGTTCCAGTAAGGAAAGTCTTCAATGGCTCTGGTGGTGCAGCCAATAGAGGAAGTTTAACTTTTCCTGAGGCGCAACACATTCCCATTGTTTCACCATTGAATTTCAAGGCCTTGCAATAGGGACAAATTTTAGACATTGTCCCGATTTGAACACATCTACTCAAGCTATAATCATCGAGTGGGTTGTACCTTAATGCCAGGCGATAACTTTCAGGTTGCTCTGATTCCTCGGCACGCTTTCTTTTCTTACTTTCTCTATCAGCAGCAAGCCTGATTTCTTGCTGTTCTTGTGATTCCTCGGCACGCTTTCTTTTCTTACTTTCTCTATCAGCAGCAAGCCTGATTTCTTGCTGTTCTTGTAATTCCTCGGCACGCCTTCTTTTTTCACTTTCTCTTTTAGCAGCAAGTCTGCTTCCGCGTTGCTCTGGTAGTTCCTCGGCACGCTTTCTGTTCTTTCTTTCTCTATCAGCCTCAAGCCTGTTTCCTTGCTGTTCTTTTGATTCCTCGGCACGCTTTCTGTTCTTTCTTTCTCTATCAGCCTCAAGCCTGTTTCCTTGCTGTTCTTTTGATTCCTCGGCACGCTTTCTGTTCTTTCTTTCTCTATCAGCCTCAAGCCTGTTTCCTTGCTGTTCTTTTGATTCCTCGGCACGCTTTCTTTTCTGACTTTCTCTATCAGCAGCAAGTTTTTTGGCATAGACTCTTTGAGCATCTTCATCGGCTTTTGCCATTGTAAGTTCATCAGTCCTTTTAAACTTAAACATTAATAGATTTCTACGTGAACATATGTCTTAAATATCTTGAATGACGTCACCGTCGTAGCAAAAATTACGACAACTAACTTGATGACGTCAGTCAACACAGAAACATGACGTCACCTGACAGACAGACAGACACACAGACAGACAACTTATTTTTATATATATAGATATATATATGTTTTTAACTACGTAAAACTTGCGAATATACAACATTCTTTGCTGTCCCATCGTCTGTGCATATAAATCGATTGTCAGGTTTACCGACTCTTGAACATGCAACGCATAATGGTCCATGGGAAAACAATCCGTATTCAGATCTATACCTCATGATTCTATTGATTGCCCTTGAGCTTTGTTGATGGTGAATGCTAATCGACCATTTCCTTTGTTGCCGTCGTCATTTATATATCCCCCTGTGCCCCCCGGCGTCCCCGTTGTAGTTGTGTCCCTGTGTCCGGGTCGTCATTTATATTCCCTGGGTCCCCGTCGTCATTTGTGTCCCGGTGTCCCAGTCTGTGATTTCTATTTGAGTGTCCCGGGCGTCATTTATATTCGTCAGGATATTGTAGGGCATCGTAGCATCGATGAGTTTAAGCAATTCTTGTCAACTGATTGTTTCGCCTATAAAGAATATTATCTCGAGGTAAGAACTGATCACCGACCACAACGATTGCCACTTTGTTGATAGTTGCGTATCAGGAGGCATCAATTCGATTGCTGTTTTTAAGCAGAAGCACTAAATTATTATTTTTGTGGAAAAGATGATATATATAAATATATATATATATATATATATTTTCTTTTTAGTTTTTTTGTAGTTTTTACCTTTTTTAGTTTTTTTCTTCTTTTGTATTAATGCTAAAGCCAAGGTTCAAACCTGGAGCCTCTCGGACCTAGAACCTGAAACATAACGCTTTACCAACTCAGCTACTTCGGCGTGAATACATTCGTTTTGAGCAGCTTCCTCGGGTGTTGCCATTGTAGGTTCTTCAGTCATTTTACAATTAGAAATTTCTCTTTCAACGGTCTTCTTACAATTAAAAATTTGTCTTTGAACGATATTCTTAAATACCTGTGTCCTGGTCGTCATTTATATTGCCTGTGTCCCGGTCGTCATTTGTGTCCCGGTATCCCAGTCTGTAATTTCTCCTTGAGTGTCCCGGTCGTTATTTATATTCCCTCTGTCCCGGTCGTCATTTGTGTCCCGGTCTGTAATTTCTCTTTGAGTGTTTTTTCTTTTTAGTATTTTTTAGTTTTTTACATTTTTTCTTTTTTCAGTTTTCTTTTTCTTCTTTATTTTTCAGCTTCACTATGAAATACATATCGCCGAACCTTTGTTTTTTTTAACTAAAATCTGGTAGGAATTGATGACCTTATCCAAGTCAAAATCCCAAACCCAATCATCATCGCTATCATTTTCAGTTTTGATATGTTTTGACTCTCGCTGTCCAGGTGGATCTTCATCTAACTGCGCGGTTTTGCGTTCTTTAGCCTCAAGCCTGTTTCCTTGCTGTTCTTTTGATTCCTCGGCACGCTTAGAGGTAACTCTAAGCGTATGTGCGTGTGGCAACGAGGTTTGCCACACGCACATATACTAATCTGGCTACATAATAAAATTACTTCTAACGAAATTGATGATGTGATTTCCGCTCAAATACCTGATGAAAATGTCGATAAGGGGTTATATGATATTGTTGTAAAAAATATGATACATGGACCTTGCGGTGCATTGAACGAAAATTCACCATGCAAGGCCAAAGGAAGGTGCACGAAGCAATATCCTCGACTTTTAGTATTCAACACAAATACTGGCAATGATGGTTACCCACAATATAGAAGAAGATCTACTGAAGAAGGCGGTAAGACAGCAATAATAAAGAAGCGTAACGGTACCACCATCGAAGTAGATAACCAGTGGGTTGTTCCATATTCCCCATTATTATCAAAAAAATTTAATGCACACATAAACGTTGAATACTGTAACTCCGTAAAGGCAATCAAATACATATGTAAATACGTCAGCAAAGGCAGTGACATGGCAGTTTTTGGCTTGCAGTCCGAAATCAAAGATATCGACGAAATCGTACAATATCAGGCTGGAAGATACATAAGCAGTAATGAAGCTGTTTGGCGAATTCTTTCATTTCCGATACATGAACGTAGTCCAGCTGTTGTTCACTTAGCGGTACATTTACAGAATGGTCAACGTGTTTATTTTTCGGAATCCAACGTGCAACAAAGAGCCCTGAATCCAACGGATACAAAGTTAACTTCTTTTTTTTTTCGCTACGCAAAAATGATTCTTTGCAAAAAAACTGCTGTATACTGAAGTGCCTTCGTATTACACGTGGAATACTAAAAATAAAGTGTTTGAACGTCGAAAACAGGGTAAGTCAGTCGATGGCCAACCTACCATCTTCAAAGATACCACGATAGGAAGACTCTACACCGTTCACCCCAATCAACATGAATGCTTCTTTCTACGCCTGCTTTTGGTGAATGTACCCGGTCCGACGTCCTTTGAGTATTTGAGAACTGTAAACGGTAATATACATGACACTTACCGTAGTGCATGCCAAGCTCTGAATTTATTGGAGAATGACCAACACTGGGATAACTGCATCAATGACGCGTGCGAAACGTCAACTCCAAGTCAAATTCGTGCATTGTTTGGCATCATACTAACAACTTGCTCCCCATCAGCTCCTACAGAGTTATGGGAAAAATATAAATCAAAAATGTCCGAAGATATAATCCATCGCAAACGGTTAGAGACGTCAGATATGACTTTTAATTTTACATCAGAAATTTATAACTACACTTTAGTTATTATAGAAGATTTGTGCGTATGTATGGCAAACAAACCTCTTCAGGATTTGGGAATGCCTTCACCTAATCGTACCGCTGCTGTTTCGACATGTGTAGAATTGGATCGTGAACAAAGTTACAGTACGAGTGATCTATTGTCGTATGTACAAAATAATATTTCCAAGTTAACGCTGGAACAAAAAGACATTTATGACACGATAATGCGTTGTGTCGATAACAACGTTGGAGAAATTTTCTTTTTGGATGCGCCAGGAGGTACTGGTAAAACGTTTGTGATAAAACTGATTCTGGCATCAATTCGATCAAAAAATGATATAGCGTTGGCAATTGCGTCGTCCGGAACAGCCGCAACGTTGCTGCCTGGTGGAAGAACTGCTCATTCCGCTTTGAAATTGCCTCTGAATTTGCATTCTACAGAAACTCCCACGTGCAATATTTCCAAATCATCTGGTAAAGTATTGCAGCAATGCAAACTTATTATTTGGGACGAGTGCACAATGACACACAAAAAATCGCTCGAGGCTCTGGATCAATGTTTGACAGATTTGCGAGGGAATTCGAAACCCTTTGGCAGCACATTTATATTGCATGCGGGAGATTTCAGGCAAACATTACCTATAATACCTGGATCAACCCCTGCAGACGAAATGAATGCTTGCCTGAAAAATTCTAATTTACGGGCACACGTAAAAACATTAAAATTAACTACAAATATGCGTGTGCGATTGCAAAACGATGACTCTGGTCAAACATTTTCAGATCAATTGCTGGCAATTGGAAACGGAAAGCTCCCAGTAGACTCAATTTCAGGACGTATACAACTACCTGCTGAATTCTGTAATTTAGTGACGTCCAAAAATGAATTGATTGAAAAAGTAAAATAATAATAATAAAATATAATAATAAAATATAATAAATAATAATAATAAAAATAAAAATAATAAATGGCTAAGTGAGAGAGCGATTCTTGCACCCAAAAATATAGACGTCCACGAAATCAACAATATTGTTTTGACCAAGATTCGAGACCAGGCAGTCCTTTACAAGTCAGTCGACACAGTTTTGGAACCAAATGAGGTGGTTAATTATCAATCTGAATTTTTAAATTCCGTGGATCTTTCAGGGTTTCTACCACACGTGCTACACCTAAAAATAGGCGTACCAATAATACTGTTGAGAAATATCAACCCACCAAAGCTTTGCAATGGCACGCGACTTGCCGTAAAAAAAAACAATGGAAAACATAATAGAGGCCACAATCTTGACAAGGCCTTTTGAGGGTGAGGCTGTTCTTATTCCTCGCATTCCCATGATTCCAACGGATCTGCCTTTTCAATTTAAAAGATTGCAATTCCCAATTCGATTAGCATTTGCAATCACCATCAACAAAGCTCCAGGTCAATCATTAGAAAAATGTGGTATAGATCTTAGTACTGATTGTTTTTCCCATGGACAATTGTACGTTGCATGTTCGAGGGTCGGTGAACCTGACAATCTATTTATATGCAGTAACAATTGGACAGCGAAGAATATTGTATATTCGCAAGTTTTACGCAATTAATTTGTATTGTATCTATCTATCAATCTATCTATATAAAAACGAGTTGTGTGTATGCATGTTTGTTTGTTTGTAAAAAGAGCGTTTGCATATGACGTCATTATTAGTACATAACGCTTTGTATATGCACAGACAATGGGAAAGCCAAGAATGTTGTATATTCGCAAGTTTTACGTAGTTCAAAACACATATATAAATCTATCTATATTCATAGATGGTACACAGGGACACAATTACAATGGCGCGTAACTAATATGGCACCTAACGACTTACGCGCCCGGGGGGCTTGGGGGGGGGGGCGAAGCGCCACCCCAATAGCTAGTCTGAAATAATTTTATTCTTTTCTATTATTTCATTTTTTAACTATTTTTTAATTCTTGAATAACATTATATCTGTAGGATGTCTTATCATTTCGATGTTTTGAATTACACACTATCTTAATCAAATTATCTTCTAGTAATATTTTATTATTAATGCAATGCTTTCTGGTCACTCGGATCACTGCAACTGAAGACTGTACTAGCTCAACGGTCAAATGTTTGAAGTGGATCTTTCTCGGGGGTCCTTAACTCTCCTTAATCGAGCCCGAATGCCTAGGCAAATATGCACTGGGTTCTGACCGAGTTCAAACAAAGGAAATTCAAGGTTATCTGTCAACTACTGTATTAATTGAAATGCAGGGCAAGCACGAGACAACCTATAACACTTGACAAGACCTAAAACACCTAACCACACTTACTTATGACTTGTGATATATCCTTTTTCGCAGTATAGATAAAAAATAGTTAGAAGACAAAAGACTTAAGACCAAGAGAGCCAAGGCTAGAAAACTTTACCTTTTATACTTTTCCAAAAAACCGCATTTTCCCAGCCAGCTACTTTTCTGTGGTCAACTGACGTGCGCCGAACCGGCAAAAACTTGATAAAGATTTTCGAATGGGATTTCATTGGATTTTTGAAAAAGAATATTTTTTAACATTTAATCAATAATAGTTTATATTCATTTAGTTATACTTATTACAATACTCCCCCATATGAAAAGACGTCCTCGTCTTTTTATTCTAAGTATATGTATTGCTATATTTTTTTTTCAAAGGTTATTCATTCTGTTCGATCCTTCAATCATATGGGTCAATAGACTTCTAATGCTGCATCTATCCCGCAGACAAGTTGGTCTTTAGGTTTGATAAGAGATTGTTGAAATAATTAGCAGTTAACCCACAAGTTTATACCATGGATTTATTAATACCAGTGTCTGCCCAACACTATTTGATTTGTTCTGCACGTATTTGTCTTATGAAACTCGCATGCCCCTTTCGATCGAAATGTCTTTATCGTACACCACCGATGGGATTTGGTTTGGTTAAATAGCCCTTAGAAGACAAATCCACACTTATTCTTGTCTTCAGAAAACAAATCTCTATTCTCCATATCTAATGTAAAATGCAGGGTACCCGTAACGATCTTAATGCGAAAGAACGAATTCCCAAGAAACTATATAGAAACTATAAAGAAAGAAATCTGAACTTTAGTAAAACAAAATTTAAGTAAATTTAGTCTCTTATTCCCACTTACATCTTTTTTTCAATTTTTTTTTTTTGTAAATGATATTACCACAGAAAAATATATGGCTTCCTGATTTTTGGAATGAATAATAAAAAGTTATTACAGCAAGGAGATTTATTAAACTTTACATTAGCATTTAAAGAAATAGATTGTTACATTTGTCCTTTTTTTATATAGACGCTGACTTTACTAGTGGAAAATACTGAGCTAAGGAGGATTACATTGGAAATGCGTGACCCGTATTGCCTTTTCCCCGAAATTTTAGAGAACGAAAAATCCCGCGGGTACCAATACGGCTCTTCTGAATAAATCCACGCTCTCTTCTGCAATGTATTACCTATGGTTAATCTAGTTCCTCTAGTGTGCATCAATTACTTAGCCTAATATTCATGTTTTTTTCCCTCAATATTGCTGTCCTTTTTCAGTTGTTCTTGCTTGGAGCGTGCCGGATTGTAGCGATGCTGCATCCCTCTTATGCATTTGTATAGCTTGGATAAGTTAGTGTCCTACATGTCTATGAGCTGAAAAATAGCATGAGTTTATATATGAAAAAAAGAACTAAAATTAATAGGTTTATACATGCAGCTTTCAAAAATTATTATACCATAATCTTATGTATATAATCTCATATAACGCATCACATGAAGCATTAGCCATAAGATAAAGATTATTCGATACAATAAATATTATTGAATATATTAAAACATGATTTTGGATAATACACAAATTTTTACACATTATTTATAGTGTTATTAACCAACCTATCCAAATCCACACTATCTCCAGTTTTGATTCACCCATTTAATTTTGATACATATTTTTGATTGACGACTACCCTCCAAATGTTCTTCCCATACCTGCTCCATAATCATTTCGTCGACAATTCTATCTAATTGCAGGTTACCTACTTTAGTGCTTTTTTCTTTTATCCTACTAAAATTGCAACAACAGTTACGCTTCGAATGGTGGTTAGCTGTATCTCTCCTTTCTTCATTTATTATTCCTAATGATCTACAGCGATCCTACTTAGTGTTAACGGATACTCTAGTTGTCTCTACGCCGAGCAAAATGCCTTTTTTTGGAAAAACCTTTGGGTCCGTGTTGCAGTACTCGCTACGCCCTTCAATCAAATTCTTTTTACTTGGATCCAAAACAAAAATTTCACTATATACCATTTCTATAGAATCTATACATTTTCCCTTTAGTAACTTAAATGCTCCGTCACTAAAATGAAATGCCAACCCCATTGTGGTTGCTGCCTATATCCATTTAAATAAAAATTATCGCACTATATATACATTTTCCACTAATTGCTCATAGGTTAGTAATAAGACACTTAGATTTTCCATTATTTACAACAATTAAAGAATATTCCTCAATAACGTTAAAAGTAGTGCAACTGTTTTACTAAGAAAAGAAAAGAAAAAATAATTGTGGTTTCTTACATTGTAATGTTTTCCGCATATTATTATCATACTTATTTGCGGTTTCACGTGTTTCTCTTCTCTTTTCTTTCTTTTTTTCAAGAACACACAAAAAAATAATCTATGCATCAGATGTCCAACAGGTAGTCGGCTCTTTGTGCACTTGTTCTTGAAGCTTTTTCTTGGAGCACTTACTGCTGACAAAAAAATCGAATTCCTAGATTAGCTAAATAAAGAACCAGCATAATTGCAAAAAAATAAGCAAATCCGTGAAGCAAAGAATTATTATAAAAAGATATTCTCTCTGTTTCTATTTGGAATATTGGACTATCAAATTTGGTACTCTCCTTTAGCTGATCCAGACTAGTGATCAATTTTGGGTATTCTTTGGAATGGCGTCTGGTATTGCAATTGAATTTAACTTATCAACAACCTTTTGCAAGTGATTGTTATTTTGGCCGTTATTAACCTGTTGCGGGTACAAAATTTAATTCTAGAAAAGGTCTTATTTGTATGGAATTGTAGAAAACGTTTGTCCTGCTATTGGCGAAACTATCAGTGCCTCTTTTGTACTAAGTTGACAAGACGGTGAAATTGTTAAGATTCCGATCCCTGAAATTCGTATGTCTTTGTTGGCTCCCTTTCTGCTGTAATTCTGGCACTTCAATGATTGGTTTTGGAACACTAAAAATAAAATCAGTTTCGTTCACTGGCTTCCATAGTTCTAACTTGACGTTACCTACTATTTCGGCTTCACAAACCTTGGGTAGTGGATTGATGCCATCTACCTCTTAAGATTCCGATCCCTGAAATTCGTATGTCTTTGTTGGCTCCCTTTCTGCTGTAATTCTGGCACTTCAATGATTGGTTTTGGAACACTAAAAATAAAATCAGTTTCGTTCACTGGCTTCCATAGTTCTAACTTGACGTTACCTACTATTTCGGCTTCACAAACCTTGGGTAGTGGATTGATGCCATCTACCTCTCCTAAAAGTTGAATGGTGCGAATCCTTCGGGATCGAACATGGGTCACCGAATTCAGTTTCCAGAGTGGGAGCTTGTTTTGTTGACACTGCAGAACGTCTTCTCGATCAAGTAACATGCAGCTATTGATAGAAATCGCTATATAGGGGAGTAAAATTTGACATGACAGTGAAATTGTTAAGATTCTCATCCCTGAAATACGGAGGTCTGTGATGGCTCCCTTTCTACTACAATTCTGGCACTTCAACTGGTCAGTGAGTGGTTTTGGAACGTTAAAAATAAAATCAGTTTCGCTCACCTGCTTCCATAATTGTAATCTGACGTTACCTCTTATTTCGACAATCAGTTTCGCTCACCTGCTTCCATAATTGTAATCTGACGTTACCTCTTATTTCGACTTCCCATTCCTTGGGTAGTGGATTGATACCATCTACCTCTTTTAACAATTGAATGGTGCAAATTCTTCGGGATTGAACATAGGTCACCGCGAGTCCAGATTGTAGAATGGTAGCTTGTTTTTTTTGTTTGATCGAGCAGAACATTATCTCGATCTGGTATCATGTAGCTATGGCTAGAAGTCGCTATACAGGGGGATAAATTTTAAATTCTTATCCACCAAGTGGTATTAGCAAGCTTAGTTGGAAACGGATTGATTTGATAGAGCATTTATTCCTCGTTTCGAACTAATGGAACTTTTAAGGCAATCAAAACTTCCCGTTGTCGAAGTTCAAAATGAGTGGTCGCCAAGCTGTAGAAATAAAAGATATTTTCATGTTAGTAAATTTATATGAGAGGTCATATGACCTTGCTCATATATCCACACAAAAAAGTATCAGATTACAGTCATTTAACTTGTCAAGAACAGAATATAAAATAGCCATGAAGCTGACATAAAAATTTTCAACTACCTCTGCCGAACCTTTTCTTAACTAAGCATTGAGATGCTGTAGGCTGGCATTTTCGATGGTTTGCAGATACGGCAGCTCATAAAGTGAAAATCGTTTGTGTAGGTGGTAAACAACCCGTTTGCGTAGGTGGTTAAATATTTAACGCCTTTTTTAATACCATTAAACACTTTTTTTGTTTTTTCATTAAAAAACATTTTTTTTTTAGAGAAAGAGGAAAGTGACTCTGACAGGAAGTTTTTAGGAGGAAAGGAAAGTTTTTAGAGGAGAAAAGTGATTCCGAAATTGAGGTTCTCCTGGATACTGCGGCAGAAGATGTCACATCAGAAGCCTTTTTTAGAGGAGGGGGAAATTGACTCTGGCAGGAAGTTTTTAGAGGAGGAAAGTGACTCTGACAGGAATTTTTTAGAGGAGGAAAGGAAAGTTTTCAGAGGAGGAAGGTGACTCTGACAATGAAATCTTTCTGGATGCCACGGCAGAAAATGTCACAGCAGAAGCCTCACAGTTATGTTTGGCACTTTCTGCTGGAGAATTAGAGAAAGGAAAAGTAAGTCTGGATACAGTTTATTCGCTGGTCCAGAGATGCCTTTAGAATAAAGAATTTATTCAGTGTCTTATTTTTTTAGAAGTTCTAATGGATGGAAGAAAAATGACAATACTTAAAGCTAGTTATCAGTGTCAGCTATCAAATGCTGATTAGAAATTCTACTCTATTCTATTCCATCTTGATACTTACTGATTTGATGCTTTTTAATTGAAAGGTTTCTGAGAAACCAATACAATGGAAATGTACCAACTAGTGGTTAATCCCATAATTTTGAGGCCCTTCACATAACTATTTTCTATTTAAGACCATTCACTTGGTTTATTTATTAGCAAAGGAACAAAATAAAATGACAATTTCTAATAATAATTTATTGAAAACTTGGACCTTCTGTGAGACAATGCTGATTTTAAGTTATTTAGTTTCTAAAATGTGTATATAAGAGGCAAATAAAGGGCTTAATACAATTTCATCGATATTTCTCTAAAATTTTCGACACATCTCGGCAAAAAGTACCACTTTGAAAGCTTTTTCTTGTCTGTAAATAGAAACCCTCATTTCCGGCTTTTTTTTATATTTGTGCTCCTCATAATCGGTAATTTTAAAATGATATGTCCTTCAGCCTCTCATCCCCACCTCCAAGAAAAAGTGACAATAACACCCTTGTTTCTAATAATATAGAGGTGAAAGAATATTGAAATTGGTCGAATTTCACTTTATTCTTGATTATGTACGCCCAGCATAATACAAAAAGCCTAGAAATATTGTTACCAACTTTTACACTACCACACACGCAAATGGCTATTCCGAATAAGGAACCTTCCAATAACATACTAATCTATGCGGTTCAACGCCTTATGGTAGAAATTTGACATAATTTTACATAAAGATAAGTTTTCCCTTTACATATTTATCTATTAAAGCCTTCAAAAGAAATTGACAATCTGGTATCCCATTCCCAGTTCTTGAACCTTTGATCGGCTTGTTTCTCATACATGATTCTTATCTTTGTTTAATCAATTAGCTAGTCTGACCCCTAATACTTTTTGTCCTTTAACTAACTTAGCGCTATTAACCGCCACTTCTCGTGTGGCAGCGGGCTCCCTTTCTTACAAAGCAGTCAAATAGTGACTTCTTCCACTCCCATTGCCTCAACCCAGAAGTTAGCGCCTTATTACAAAGAAAATCATTCTCGGTTTAAAATAGAGATTGAAATAAGATACAATGGAATAGAAGATAGAATAGAAATAAGATAGGAATTTGAAAATGCAGTCCTTCCCGTAAACACTAAGAAGTCTTTAATCTCCTCATAACTCACTTTACTTATAAAATCAAACTCATATTCTTCAAAGGTTGAAGAACCACTTCTTTGACCTGCACTGCCTCTTGTATTTCTGAGCATTGATCTTCCAAACTTAATAAGCCCTCGGGCCATTTTTATATAGCCATTTTGATCAAAAGAATTGATAGGTAAAAAAAAAGGCTCCGGGGATGACATGAACCCCCACAGCTTCTGGAGCAACGACCTTATTAGGTAATTTGCCCATCTTTTACACAGCCTATATGATTTACTATTGGAAAATGAGGGGATGATTGATCCTGGACGTGTCCAAATCTAAACTTTGAGCAAATTTAAGCCAAATTTTAATATTGGCTTCTTTTATTTAATTTATATTTAGTATTGTCATAGGAAGTTCCCTTTGTATGTGTATCATTTTTCATTTTTGTTACTCCACTTTATTACCAGGTGGGTCAAAAATTAATTATTTGCTATTTTTGTAGGGCAAAAACGCAGAAACATGGCATCAGATTACCTACAAGAAGAGACACCTGGCAAAGATTATTCGATGAACAGGTTCGCAAGAGACTAGACTTACATTTTTAGTGGTTTCTCACTACAAATGGATGGCCAGGTTCACGAATGTTGCCTACATTTTTGGCCTCCTTAGTGGATTTGGAATGGCAGTTTCGGGAATACCAAATAAATGAGTTCATGTTCAGAACTGAAAAAAAAAATATTTTTTTAGACCAAGCGATTGGTCTAAAAGAAAGTTTTATTCATTTACTTGTCAGACGAAAGGCACAAAAACGAAAAACTTATACTCTTATACTTATATAAGATTATAAACTTATAATAAAACTTATCTTAGTTTATACTCTTCTGTATGTGCCGGAGCATTTAACGCTGACCCTCCCATTCATCATAAAATTTCAAGTCCCCTATCGCCCTCCTCCGCCTGAAAAAATTCGATCACCTAAAAATACTTCGCAAAAGATAGACTTTGTCCCCTCTAAAAGAAAACTATCTTTACAATCTCTATATTGAAAAATGTTTCTTTGGTTTAGACTCTAGATACATATAGTGTAACACTCACTGGTTGTTTGGCCGGCTAGGAGTTATGGAATAATTACCAGTGATCTTATGAACACTTACAGAAAGTTTCGTCAAGATTATTGGCAAATTACCCTTTAAATATGTATCGAAATCTTCAAAACTCTATGATTTATCTTACTTCCTTTGTAAATACACGGACAAGGCAGTCTGAAACCACCCTTTTGTATTTTTGTGACTCGCATCCCCCCTACCCCTAGTAGAAAAAACTTGATACCTTTCCAAGGATCAATTTTCATCTACTATGCTAAATAGCTAAAAAATTACCTATCCATAGCTGAATTTTTTTCAGAGCCCCGCTACAGGGGAAATAATTGGGGTGGAAAATTACATCAACAGAAAAAAACAAGAGCTAAGAGCTCATATGGCACTTGTGACGAGGTCGGAAGAGCCGAGAGCTCATATGGTACGAGGTCGGAAGAGCCAAGAGCTCATTTGGACGAGGTCGGAAGAGCCAAGAGCCAAGAGCTCATTTGGCACTTGTGAGAAGGTCAGAACCTAAAGTTAAACTTTATAGCACAAGATCCTTCTAAATATCAAATTTCATTAAGATCTGGTCACCCTTTCGTAAGTTACAAATACCTCAATTTTCAAAATTACCTCCCCCCTCCCAATTCCACCAAAGAGAGCAGATCCGGTCCAGTTATGTCAGTCACGTATCTTAGACAGGTTTCTATTCTTCCCATCCAGTTTCATCCTGATCTCACCGCTTTAAGTATTTTCTAAGATTTCCGGTCCCCCCAACTGCCCCCCCCCAATTACGTTTGATCCGGTTGAGATTTAAAATAAGATATCAGAGTTACGAGGTCCTTCTAAATATGAAGTTTCATGAAGATCCGATCACTCCTTCGTAAGTTAAAAATACGTTATTTTTCTTATTTTTCAGAATTACCCCCCCCCCCGCCATTGAGCGGATCCATTCCAATTATGTAAATTACGTATGCAAGACTTTTGCTTATTTTTCCAACCAAGTTTCATCCCAATCCTTCCAATCTAAGGGTTTCCCATCATTTTAGGTCTCCCCACCCCAAACTTCCCCCAATGTCACCAGATCCGGTCAGGATTTAAAATAAGAGCTTTGAGCCACGATATCCTTCTAAAAATCAAATTTCATGGAGATCCAATCACCCATTCGTAAGTTAAAAATACCTCATTTTTTCTAATTTTTCAGAATTAACCCCCCCCCCCCAACTACCCAAAAGAGAGCGGATCCGTTCCGTTTATGTCAATCATCTATCTAGGACTTATGTTTATTTTTCCCACCATGTTTCATCCCGATCCCTCCACTCTAAGTGTTTTCCAAGTTTTAGGTTTCCCCCTCCCAACTCCCCGCCCCCATCACCAGATACGGTCGGGATTTAAAATAAGAGCTCTAAGACACGATATCCTTCTAAACATCAAATTTCATTGAGATCCGATCACCCGTTCGTAAGTTGAAAATACCTCATTTTTCTAATTTTTAAGACTTACTCCCCCCCTCCCAACTACCCCAAAGAGAGCAAATAAGTTCCGATTATGTCAATCATGTATCTGGGACTTGCGCTTATTTTTCCCATCAAGTTTCATCCCGATCCCTCTACTCTAAGTGTTTTCCAAGATTTTAGGTTTCCCCCCTCCAACTCCCCCCAATGTCATCAGACCCAGTCGGGATTTAAAATAAGAGCTCTGAGACACAATATCATTCCAAACATCAAATTTCATTAAGATCCAATCACCCGCTCATAAGTTAAAAATACTTCATTTTTTCTATTTTTCCGAATTAACCGGCCCCTTCTCCCCCCCCCCCAGATGGTCAAATCGGGAAAACGACTATTTCTAATTTAATCTGGTCCGGTCCCTGATACGCTTGCCAAATTTCATCGTCCTAGCTTACCTGGAAGTGCCTAAAGTAGCAAAACCGGGACTTTAGGTTTTCCCCCTCCAACTCCCCCCAATGTCATCAGATCCGGTCGGGATTAAAAATAAGAGCTCTAAGACACAATATCATTCCAAACATCAAATTTCATTAAGATCCAAATACCCGCTGATAAGTTAAAAATACTTCATTTTTTCTATTTTTTGCGAATTAACCGGGCCCCCACTCCCCCCCAGATGGTCAAATCGGGAAAACGACTATTTCTAATTTAATCTGGTCCGGTCCCTGATACGCTTGCCAAATTTCATCGTCCTAGCTTACCTGGAAGTGCCTAAAGTAGCAAAACCGGGACAGACAGACAGACCGACAGACCGACAGACCGACAGACAGACAGACAGACCGACAGAATTGGCGACTGCTATGTCACTTGGTTAATACCAAGTGCCATAAAAATGGAAATCAGATTCGTGAGAAGTTGATCTCGATTTATTACACCACTTATATATTAGAAAACAAATGCAAACACACAGAAAGTAGATTAAAAAAAAAGAAAAGAAAGTAAATTAAATATACAAAAAGTAAATAATAAAAAGAAAGTAAATATACATTCATATTTTAAAAGCTATAGGATACATCAAGATTCTAAGCTTTCAAAAAGTTCATATTTTTTCAGCAAGTTCAACAATATTTAAAAATGATCACAATATCAGCTGGGTATACTTCCAACATTTCCTTGAACCCGACTTGATTTATATCACCTTGTCTTAAATTAAGCCACATAAAAGATAAGAAGAAAAATAAAATAATACAGTGACTAACAATAATGAAAGCGTAAAAAAAAAAAGAATTTTGGAGAAAGTTCCTTATCACGAAAGCAGCTATCGTGTATTAAACAATAAATCGACGATACTTGAAGGAGACACAGCTTTAAAGATTAAAAAAATAGCCCCCTTGCCCCTACTGCTGATACGTAACTTACTGATACGTTACTGCTGATAAACTGCTGATACGTAAAGTTTATACAGACATTGATCACTATAACGACACTAAGATGTACTAGAAAACAGAATTT
This sequence comes from Artemia franciscana, assembly GCF_032884065.1. Taxonomy (NCBI): domain Eukaryota; kingdom Metazoa; phylum Arthropoda; class Branchiopoda; order Anostraca; family Artemiidae; genus Artemia; species Artemia franciscana. Next base: position 9,706,515 of record NC_088874.1, on the reverse strand, counting down.
TGGAATAGAGATTATTAGAGCGGGAACTCATTATGATTTTATTAATCATTTTTTAAGATTTTGTTTTATCTTTTTCAAAGTTGCGAATTTTTTAAGGCGCGACTAATTTCCGTCAATATTACCGCATTGAACAGGTGAAATAAGTAAGCAGAAGGAATTAGTTAAACATTAATTAGACATTTAATTTTAATTAATTGAATTTTATGTGTGTGTGTTCTTAATTAAAATTTTGTGTGTGTTCTTAATTAAATTTTAATTAATTAGACATTTAAACATTAATTAATTAAACATTAATTAGTTAAACAAGAATTAAGACAACGCATCCCGACCGTAAAGTTCGAATATTAACCATCTTTTGATATTCAAAGATAAACCCAACTTCAAAGGAAAATTAGACCTTCTTCTGTTGTTTGGGGCCACGTGTTTTCCCCTAATTTTTTCTGATTTCCCCCAAGTGCCCTTTTTAAGTTGGCGCCCACTTCTATTAAAAACTACGCAACTGCAAACAGAGAACTATTCATTAAAAATTGGGCTTTACAATTTTTCCTACTTCTTTAAGAAATATAAAGTTGTGTAAGTTTCCTACTAACCAAGTCGAATAGTCAGTTTACATTTTCACTGTCCTCGGCACTAAAAAGGTACTTATTATAAGGCTATATCTAATGTAATGTACTTAAAATTCGAAAATAATTATATTTTGTGAGTCACGATGCTACAAATGAAACATTGCACTTCATCTTCCTCGCCAACGTGGTCGTGATCGAATAAGCAACAGGTATCAGAAATGTTTTCAGGTGCGGCACGTTATTTTTTTTAGCTTGTCACAGATTTATCAGAATATGGCTAATTACTTGGCAATTGTGTAAATATAAGTCACCGGTAAAAAAAAAAAATACTAAGGTCTTTCATTTCAAAGGTAAAGAATTTAAATGTCCCTAAGAAATTCATAGAAGAAAACATCACAAAATACAAACGAAAATAAATCTGCTAGAATTAACAAAACTTGGATTTTATTTCACTAGAAGAATGGCCGAACCAGTGCTCTGCGAATAAAGCACTTGGACAAAACACTGACTTAACAACTAAATAATTTCTTAGACCGTACTTGTAAATAAAATAGAAATAGATATATGTATAGATATTGGGTAAAACTATAAACAAAACGGTGAAAATAGAGCGAGAAATTCTCGAATATTTTAGCTTCACATCCGGAAATCATTATAAACAGAAAGGAAGAAAAATAGACGAAACAAATCAAATATATGAATAAATAACAGGGCAAACGCTAAACGCGAAAAAACACGCCAGGGAAAGGCAGGAGAAAGCGGGTTCAAAAAAAATATGATCATGGACAGTTGATTTTTAGATGTGAATTTTTTCTTCTTTTTTTTTTACTTTCCGATATATTTTATATCTTTTACGGTATTTGTTTGTATGTTTTAGCAGTTTGGTGTTTCCTTTCTTTTTTTCCCGTTTTCTATTGTCATAACCCAAGTTCTACCCAAATCTTATATATATATATATATATATATATATATATATATATATATATATATATATATATATATAGATATATATATATATATATATATATATATATATATATATATATATATATATATATATAAATTTTTCAATTGCAGTGATTAAGATAACGAACAAAACACTTAGTAACTCTAAACACTTAGTACTTAAGCACTCACAAGAAAGAATCATCACAAGATCATCAAGGGCGTAGCTCCAGCAAGTTTATTGTTGGGGCAAGAGGGATCCATATCCGGATAGTCCAGGGGCATGGGCTATATAATCACTTTTTTTTTCTCCAAATTATTAGCGGTGCAACTGCCCCCTTGCTCCTTCGAAAGGACGCCCCTGATGATTATACACACTAGTTTTTTATATATGATTTGTTTTCACTATTTTTTGCTCTTTGCTATATACAGCGTTTTACATCTATTATGGTATTTTTGTATGTTTTAACAGTTTGGTCATCTCTTTTTTTTTCCCCGTTTTTTCTATCGTCATAACCTAAGTTTTAACCAAATCTTACATATATGAAGTTTTTCATTGTACTGAATAAGATAACGAACTAAACACTTAACACCTCTAAACACTTATTACTTAAGCACTCAAAAGAAGAATTACCAACTAACCACTCGGGACGTTTTTACTAGTGCGTAACAGAAGCGAAGTATCAATCAAAGTTATCTCACAATTGATGTTGATAAATTTCTCAAGGCTTCTGAGTTGTATTTTGGTCTGCCATTTCCCTGTTCAAGTATATCACAGAAAATACCACAACTGCTGCCTATTATCTGAGCCTTGTATAAGAGCTAAAGCCGTGTTCACACTTTCTCTCGGTCAAAGGCGCTCAAATTGGTAAGGGTCTTTTTGATTCGCAAAGCAGTTAGCCGCGCGGCAGCATTGGCGTACCAGCATTCCTTCATGATCTGGGCAACATTGCGCAGAGGCTATAATGAAAATAATAGAATTAAATTACATTAATAATTCGTATTACTGACGACACAATTTTTGTTACAAAAATAAAAAGAGAAGACGCAGCATTACGGCTGAAGTGGAAATCGGTAGACGATGCTAATAGACTTCATCCTTAGAATTTTTTCAATTTTAGTTTCTGGAAATTATTAGGGAAAATTAGTAAGTCATTCGATTTTAGGAGATTAATATATTTGAGGTTCAAATTTGAAAGAATTTAAACAGCTAATGGATTTGGATTTAAATCAGAGGTTTTTTTCGATATCTTTGATTTACATTTTGTTCTAGAGGGTAGGTAATGTTTGATGAATTGCGACAAATAATAAAAATACTTCAAGATTCTTTGGTTATTCTTTGGCATTAATTAGTAACTTTTCTAATGTAACACAGTGAACCCCTTATCCTTTTCAACAAAGCCTCAGCTTTAATTGCAAAGTTACCATAAATTTATCGTTGGAACGCAACAGCCAAGGTTTCAGCAATCATTTTCCCATCCCTGAAGCAAGAAACCTAGCCTCTTTGGTAGGCTTAAGAGAAAAAAAATCACCAACCACTAAGCAACATGATCAACTATATTCAATTTAAGCACCACCAGAAGCAAGAAACCTAGCCTCTTTGGTAGACTTGAGAGAAAAAAAAATCACCAACCACTAAGCAACATGACCAACTATATTCAATTTAAGCACCACCCGAAGCAAGAAACCTAGCCTCTTTGGTAGACTTGAGAGAAAAAAAAAATCATCAACCACTAAGCAACATGATCAACTATATTCAATTTAAGCACCACCAGAAGCAAGAAACCTAGCCTCTTTGGTAGACTTAAGAGAAAAAAATCACCAACCACTAAGCAACATGATCAACTATATTCAATTTAAGCACCACCCGAAGCAAGAAACCTAGCCTCTTTGGTAGACTTGAGAGAAAAAAAAAATCATCAACCACTAAGCAACATGATCAACTATATTCAATTTAAGCACCACCCGAAGCAAGAAACCTAGCCTCTTTGGTAGACTTGAGAGAAAAAAAAATCATCAACCACTAAGAAACATGATCAACTATATTCAATTTAAGCACCACCAGAAGCAAGAAACCTAGCCTCTTTGGTAGACTTGAGAGAAAAAAAATCATCAACCACTAAGCAACATGATCAACTATATTCAATTTAAGCACCACCCGAAGCAAGAAACCTAGCCTCTTTGGTAGACTTGAGAGAAAAAAAAAAAATCATCAACCACTAAGCAACATGATCAACTATATTCAATTTAAGCACCACCAGAAGCAAGAAACCTAGCCTCTTTGGTAGACTTAAGAGAAAAAAATCACCAACCACTAAGCAACATGATCAACTATATTCAATTTAAGCACCACCCAGAGCAAGAAACCTAGCCTCTTTGGTAGACTTGAGAGAAAAAAAAATCATCAACCACTAAGCAACATGATCAACTATATTCAATTTAAGCACCACCAGAAGCAAGAAACCTAGCCTCTTTGGTAGACTTGAGAGAAAAAAAAATCATCAACCACTAAGCAACATGATCAACTATATTCAATTTAAGCACCACCCGAAGCAAGAAACCTAGCCTCTTTGGTAGACTTGAGAGGAAAAAAAATCATCAACCACTAAGCAACATGATCAACTATATTCAATTTAAGCACCACCAGAAGCAAGAAACCTAGCCTCTTTGGTAGGCTTAAGAGAAAAAAATCACCAACCACTAAGCAACATGATCAACTATATTCAATTTCAGCACCACCAGAAGCAAGAAACCTAGCCTCTTTGGTAGACTTGAGAGGAAAAAAAATTATCAACCACTAAGCAACATGATCAACTATATTCAATTTAAGCACCACCAGAAGCAAGAAACCTAGCCTCTTTGGTAGACTTGAGAGAAAAAAAAATCATCAACCACTAAGCAACATAATCAACTATATTCAATTTAAGCACCACCCAAAGCAAGAAACCTAGCCTCTTTGGTAGACTTGAGAGAAAAAAAAAATCATCAACCGCTAAGCAACATGATCAACTATATTCAATTTAAGCACCACCAGAAGCAAGAAACCTAGCCTCTTTGGTAGACTTGAGAGGAAAAAAAATCATCAACCACTAAGCAACATGATCAACTATATTCAATTTAAGCACCACCAGAAGCAAGAAACCTAGCCTCTTTGGTAGACTTGAGAGGAAAAAAAATCATCAACCACTAAGCAACATGATCAACTATATTCAATTTAAGCACCACCAGAAGCAAGAAACCTAGCCTCTTTGGTAGACTTGAGAGAAAAAAAAATCATCAACCACTAAGCAACATGATCAACTATATTCAATTTAAGCACCACCCGAAGCAAGAAACCTAGCCTCTTTGGTAGAATTGAGAGAAAAAAAAATCATCAACCACTAAGCAACATGATCAACTATATTCAATTTAAGCACCACCCGAAGCAAGAAACCTAGCCTCTTTGGTAGACTTGAGAGAAAAAAAAATCATCAACCACTAAGCAACATGATCAACTATATTCAATTTAAGCACCACCCGAAGCAAGAAACCTAGCCTCTTTGGTATACTTGAGAGAAAAAAAAAATCATCAACCACTAAGCAACATGATCAACTATATTCAATTTAAGCACCACCAGAAGCAAGAAACCTAGCCTCTTTGGTAGACTTAAGAGAAAAAAATCACCAACCACTAAGCAACATGATCAACTATATTCAATTTAAGCACCACCCGAAGCAAGAAACCTAGCCTCTTTGGTAGACTTGAGAGAAAAAAAAATCATCAACCACTAAGCAACATGATCAACTATATTCAATTTAAGCACCACCCGAAGCAAGAAACCTAGCCTCTTTGGTAGACTTGAGAGAAAAAAAAATCATCAACCACTAAGCAACATGATCAACTATATTCAATTTAAGCACCACCCGAAGCAAGAAACCTAGCCTCTTTGGTAGACTTGAGAGAAAAAAAAATCATCAACCACTAAGCAACATGATCAACTATATTCAATTTAAGCACCACCCGAAGCAAGAAACCTAGCCTCTTTGGTAGACTTGAGAGAAAAAAAAATCATCAACCACTAAGCAACATGATCAACTATATTCAATTTAAGCACCACCCGAAGCAAGAAACCTAGCCTCTTTGGTAGACTTGAGAGAAAAAAAAATCATCAACCACTAAGCAACATGATCAACTATATTCAATTTAAGCACCACCCGAAGCAAGAAACCTAGCCTCTTTGGTAGACTTGAGAGAAAAAAAAATCATCAACCACTAAGCAACATGATCAACTATATTCAATTTAAGCACCACCAGAAGCAAGAAACCTAGCCTCTTTGGTAGATTTGAGAGAAAAAAAATCATCAACCACTAAGCAACATGATCAACTATATTCAATTTAAGCACCACCCGAAGCAAGAAACCTAGCCTCTTTGGTAGACTTGAGAGAAACAAAAAATCATCAACCACTAAGCAACATGATCAACTATATTCAATTTAAGCACCACCCGAAGCAAGAAACCTAGCCTCTTTGGTAGACTTGAGAGAAAAAAAAATCATCAACCACTAAGCAACATGATCAATTATATTCAATTTAAGCACCACCCGAAGCAAGAAACCTAGCCTCTTTGGTAGACTTGAGAGAAAAAAAAATCATCAACCACTAAGCAACATGATCAACTATATTCAATTTAAGCACCACCAGAAGCAAGAAACCTAGCCTCTTTGGTAGGCTTAAGAGAAAAAAATCACCAACCACTAAGCAACATGATCAACTATATTCAATTTAAGCACCACCAGAAGCAAGAATCCTAGCCTCTTTGGTAGACTTGAGAGAAAAAAATATCATCAACCACTAAGCAACATGATCAACTATATTCAATTTAAGCACCACCCGAAGCAAGAAACCTAGCCTCTTTGGTAGACTTGAGAGAAAAAAAAATCATCAACCACTAAGCAACATGATCAACTATATTCAATTTAAGCACCACCCGAAGCAAGAAACCTAGCCTCTTTGGTAGACTTGAGAGAAAAAAAAATCATCAACCACTAAGCAACATGATCAACTATATTCAAATTTAAGCACCACCCGAAGCAAGAAACCTAGCCTCTTTGGTAGACTTGAGAGAAAAAAAAAATCACCAACCACTAAGCAACATGATCAACTATATTCAATTTAAGCACCACCCGAAGCAAGAAACCTAGCCTCTTTGGTAGACTTGAGAGAGAAAAAAAATCATCAACCACTAAGCAACATGATCAACTATATTCAATTTAAGCACCACCCGAAGCAAGAAACCTAGCCTCTTTGGTAGACTTGAGAGAAAAAAAAAATCATCAACCACTAAGCAACATGATCAACTATATTCAATTTAAGCACCACCCGAAGCAAGAAACCTAGCCTCTTTGGTAGACTTGAGAGAAAAAAAAATCATCAACCACTAAGCAACATGATCAACTATATTCAATTTAAGCACCACCAGAAGCAAGAAACCTAGCCTCTTTGGTAGATTTGAGAGAAAAAAAAAATCATCAACCACTAAGCAACATGATCAACTATATTCAATTTAAGCACCACCCGAAGCAAGAAACCTAGCCTCTTTGGTAGACTTGAGAGAAACAAAAAATCATCAACCACTAAGCAACATGATCAACTATATTCAATTTAAGCACCACCCGAAGCAAGAAACCTAGCCTCTTTGGTAGACTTGAGAGAAAAAAAAATCATCAACCACTAAGCAACATGATCAACTATATTCAATTTAAGCACCACCCGAAGCAAGAAACCTAGCCTCTTTGGTAGACTTGAGAGAAAAAAAAATCATCAACCACTAAGCAACATGATCAACTATATTCAATTTAAGCACCACCAGAAGCAAGAAACGTAGCCTCTTTGGTAGGCTTAAGAGAAAAAAATCACCAACCACTAAGCAACATGATCAACTATATTCAATTTAAGCACCACCAGAAGCAAGAAACCTAGCCTCTTTGGTAGACTTGAGAGAAAAAAATATCATCAACCACTAAGCAACATGATCAACTATATTCAATTTAAGCACCACCCGAAGCAAGAAACCTAGCCTCTTTGGTAGACTTGAGAGAAAAAAAAAATCATCAACCACTAAGCAACATGATCAACTATATTCAATTTAAGCACCACCCGAAGCAAGAAACCTAGCCTCTTTGGTAGACTTGAGAGAAAAAAAAAATCGTCAACCACTAAGCAACATGATCAACTATATTCAATTTAAGCACCACCCGAAGCAAGAAACCTAGCCTCTTTGGTAGACTTGAGAGAAAAAAAAAATCATCAACCACTAAGCAACATGATCAACTATATTCAATTTCAGCACCACCAGATACATTGATTCTTATAATTCTTACGTTTCAGGACCATACTTGACCACTGTCATCACTGTAGCTTCCAGTACTCTAATCTCAGTTCAAAAATTTATCTTCCTATTCATCCAAACTATATTCAACGGTAAAAAATCATCCTGAGTATTGGTTAATCTACTAAAGTAAAACAGTTCAAAATAGGGATGATACCTTTTTATTGACAGTGAATAGATATAAAATTATTTAACTGGATATTTCGAACACATATACAGTGTTCATCATCAGCAGTAAAACTCATCCCTATTTTGAACTTTTTTACTTTCGTCATGGAAAGGCATACTGGTCTTCGAAGTTATTTACGTCGGGTTAATCTACTTTTTGCATCTTCACTGAACCGACCAACTCTAGTATTTTACTACCCAGGCAATTGAAGCTATCCACTTGGTCAATCTTTTAATTACAAAACATCACCTCTTCGCGTCCATTTATTTCTAGTCTAAGTGACTTTGTCTTTTTAACGTCAATTTTCAAACCTATTCTTACACCCTTGAACTCTTCACGGTATGCTCACTTCCCAAAACATAAGATAAAACGAAGCTCTTATCCTCGACAACAACAGGCCACTCTGGAGAAGACTAACATTGCTGACGTCTGGTTCTCTCTACACTGGTGAGATACCAAGTAAAAGCTTTAAGTTAAGCAAGTCGAAAGCAGTGCCAATAGGCCATTCAGCTTGCTCCTATTCTGAACGTAACCTTTCATCTTAGCAAGCAGCATGGGCACATAAAGTATCCCTGGTTTTGACGATGTTGACATCAGAAGCAACGAAAAACACTGCGTCTAGTCAAATTGACCACCGTGACCGGACGTGAAAATGAGTAATCCAAACACTCTACATCACCCGCTTCACAGAAAGAGCATTTTGTTTACTGTGAATTAAGCCGGGCCTTATTATGTTTCCTCTCTACATAATACTAGGTCTCAAGAAGAAATTTTCAGAAGAGTTTTTATTTGAAGGAGACAGTATTTAAAGTATCTCAGTTTAGTATTCCATCATTGTCAGTATTTCAGCAGTCAGAATTCCAGCATGCCATTTAGAAACATGAAGGCGAGTTTTTTTTATCAAACAGTTCGTGGTAACGAACTGTTTCGTGGTAACGAACTGGTAACGAAAAGTTACGAGCCTGAGAAAATGTGCCTTATTTAAGAAAATAGGGGGAAACACCCCCTAAAAGTCGTAGAATGTTAACGAAAATGACACCATCAGATTCAGCGTATCAGAGAACCCTACTGTAGAAGTTTCAAGCTCCTATCTACAAAAATGTGGAATTTTGTATTTTTTGCCAGAAGACAAATCACAGGTGCGTGTTTATTTGTTTTTTGTTTTTTTTTTGTTTTTTTTCCAGGGGTCATCGTATCGACCAAGTGGTTCTAGAATGTCGCAAGAGGGCTCATTCTAACGGAAATGAAAAGTTCTAGTGCCCTTTTTAAGTGACCAAAAAAATTGGAGGGCATCTAGGCCCCCTCCCACGCTCATTTTTTTTCCCAAAGTCAACGGATCAAAATTTTGAGATAGCCATTTTGTTCAGCATATTCGAAAACCATAATAACTATGTCTTTTGGGATGACTTACTCCCCCACAATCCCTGGGGGAGGGGCTGCAATTTACAAACTTTGACCAGTGTTTACATATAGTAATGGTTATTGGGAAGTGTACAGACGTTTTCAGGGGGATTTTATTTTATTTGGGGGTGGGGCTGAGGGGAGGGGGCTATGTTGGAGGATCTTTCCTTGAAGGATTCTGTCATGGGGGGAAAAAATTCAATGAAAAGGGCGCAGGATTTTCTAGCATTACTATAAGAAAACAATGAAAAATAAACATGAAAACGTTTTTTCAAATGAAAGGAAGGAGTAGCATTTAAACTTAAAACGAACAGAGATTATTACGCATATGAGGGGTTCTAAAAATACTTTAGCATAAAGAGCGAGGTATTTAGGCGGAGATATATACCTCGCTCTTTATGCCAAAGTATTTTTAGTAATTTCAACTATTTATTCTACGGCCTTTCTGATTCAGGTCATTCTTAAAGAATTGGGACAAAACTTACGATTTAGTGTAAAGAGCGAGGTATTAACCAGGGTACAAACCCCCTCGTATACATAATAAAAATATAAGATTATGAAAGTTTGTTACGTAAGTTAATTCTTAAGTTACGTATATTTTTTACTAATAAAAACGTTCATTAAAAATTAAAAGTTCTAGTTGCCTTTTTAAGTAACCTAAAAATTGGAGGGCAACTAGACCTCCTTCTCCACCCTTATTTCTCAAAATCGTCTGATCAAAACTAAGAGAAAGCCATTTAGCCAAAAAAAGAATTAATATACAAATTTCATTTTAATAATTTATGTGCGGAGAGCCAAAACCAAACATGCATTAATTCAAAAACGTTCAGAAATTAAATAAAAAAAAACTAATTTTTTTAGCTGAAAGTAAGGAGCAACATTAAAACTTAAAACGAACAGAAATTACTCCGTATATGAAATGGGTTGTCCCCTCCGCAATCCCTCGCTCTTTACGCTAAAGTTTGACTCTTTGCCACAATTCTACTTTTTAAAACAATTAAAAACTTTTGCGCAAAGAGCGAGGGATTGCGGAGGAGACAACCCATTTCATATACGGAGTAATTTCTGTTCGTTTTAAGTTTTAATGTTGCTCCTTACTTTCAGCTAAAAAAATTAGTTTTTTTTTATTTAATTTGGCTTACAGATTCGGCAGCTCGTTGAAGTTAAACACTCGAAACACACAGCTCCACTCATTAGAGAAACAAGTATCGAAACACTCTAGAAATAAGTATTTCATCGAAACAATGACGATGAAACATCGTTTCAATGAAATGATGATGAAATGACAACGAGGAAATCTTCGTTGATATTCAAAACACTTTGAAACCCAATCTCAGTGCTACGCAAGCACATCATTAAACCAATGTTGCATAGTAACTCTTGTCGAGCTAAAAAATATTGGCTGTACAATCAGTTTCAAACTGATTTTTCGCAGAGCCACCTTGCTGACTTCCTGGCAAATTGTGATGTAGTCAGTTATGAGTGTGATAAATCATTCACAGAAATTTGAAGGTTGGGCGGAGTAACTATATATGGCGTTTGTAAGAGTACACTAATTTGTGAAGTATATAGCCCCTTTTCCCCATGATGAACATTAAAATATTTAAAGCAGAATGTAATAGCAAATATTTAATGTAATAGAAATAGAAGAATGTAATAGAAGTAATAAGAAGAATGTAATAGAATGTAATAGAATGTAAATAGAATGTAATAGAATGTAAAGAATGTAATAGAAGAATGTAATAGAAAATATTTAAAGCAGAATGTAATAGCTATCGTGGCATAACTTTGCTCTCGGTACCCGGCAAACATCGCCATGCTGCTCCTCAGGCGGGCAACGAAATATCTCCAACACCTTAGTTTCCACCAGCAAGCTGGGCTCCCACCACGCAGCTCTACTACTGAGCAAATCCATACAATTACACAGCTGATAGAGAAAACTCTAGAATATAAAAGGAAGGCATACATTGACTTCGTCAATTTTCGATCTAATTCCAACACTGTCGACGGACAGTCACCTGATCCTTCAATCTGCTGGTGAACCTAAGAAAATTGTAAATCTGTTCAAAGAAATATACAATAAGACCGAAAGTGCTGTCATTGTAAATGACCAGCTCTCATCACATTTTCAAATTAGAAATGGTGTTCAGCAAGGCTGCTACTCCTGAACTCTTCAACTGTGTCATTGACCATGTTCTCAACAAAACACTGCTGGCGCATCCGTTTGGCATCGATTTTGCTGGAGTTCTTTCAGATGTTGACTTCGCTGACGATGTTGCATCGGTTTGCAAAAATCTCACTGACATCAAAACTACCCAGGAAACGCTAGCATCTGCTGCAGAAAGACTTGGTTTAAATGTAAACTGGACCAAGACCAAAATATTGCCTATGGACAAGACACCAGGCAGCCCCCTGACAACTATAGAAGCGTGGTCAAGATGTTGAAATAGTCAAGCAGTTCACCTAGCTTAATTCAATTGTTTTCTGAAATGGAAATCTAGGTGCAGAGATACAGCCGTCTAACGGAAGCTCATATCTACTCTACCTCGGTAGAAGGCGCTATGTTGTACTCGTAAGAGACTTGGCCTTTGACTCAGTCGCAGATGAGGACAAAAAACTGTCTGGACAAAACACCTCCGCAAAGTCAAACACGTTAGGTGGCTTGACAGGGTAAGGAACATGGATATCCTCCGGTCTTTTAGATTACCACCCCTGTCCCAACAGCTTAAGTTGCACTCGCTGCATTGATACAGTCATTTTCTTCGCCTACCCACTGAAACATCTGCCCGACTTATATTCGACTTCGATCCTACTGCAAACGGCTGGAAACGCCCCAGAGATATACCACGTATTAGATGGGCGGATATCATCCGCGATCTACTCGCAGCGTGAGGGATTGACTCCAGCGAAGCTCCTACTCTCACCCAAAACAGGCCACTCTGGAGACGACTTACGGCGCTGAAGTCTGGTTCCCTCTACACTGGTGAAGCTGCAGAGCTAGATGTTTTAGTAATTAAGTAAAGTTTGAGACAAGGAGAAGCTATCCTGTAGCGCTAAAGTGACATGATCGATAAAATTGTGGATATTTTTAGATCCACAGAAAAAGAAATAAATAACCCTCCCCCCTAAAAAAAATTAACGCAAATTTTAAATGGTCACTTCCGGAGCAAATACTTGTTCTAAAAATGGGAGAAAACGACCTAGTCTTATATTTAAGAAGAAGTGTATACTGATCCTCACCTCGCATGACTGCCATTTATTAGGAATGGAGGGCCGTTGCTTGTCAATACAAACAACTTTTCTCATTTCTTCAATCGTTGGATCGGACGGCACAAGGTCGTAGAAAGGTAATTGAAATTCTTCGTAAATACCTAGAAAATGTTATTTTGATTGAAATAAAGTATAACGAATTTCAGTAGTTTCAGCCATTTCTAACCACTGCTAATTAGTATTAAAAAAGTAGTGCAGAATTACCAAAAAAATTGCCAAAATGGTGCAATGTCTCTGAACTCTTTTTAAATTAATTACTATAAATGAGGAAATGAAACAGCGAAATAGAATCATAATAAATATTGAATCCAAGCTCGACGCAGTGATGTTTTAAAGGGTGTTGAAAATAACTAAATAACTACCAAAATAACTAAAAATCAGCTAGAGTGGCAGATTGCCAAAATACCACAAAATTTCCAGAATAGTAAAAAATTGCCATAATAATGCTTTTTGGTAGGCAAATTCAGTAGGGATCAAACCACAAATTCTCAGCTGGTGTAGGAAGAAGTCATATAAAATTGATTAAAAAAAAGTAGGGACTTCAACGCGGGGTATGATGAAGCTCTAAGTAGAGTGGTTTGGAGGATGTATTAGTCTCAGGCGGTTTTGAACATAGACTAGATGTGCAAAGCAGTAGCATATCTAATTTTTTGGCATTTTCTTTTGGAAAAGAAAACTGACTTGGAAAAGGAAACCAGAAAAGGCGAAAGGAAACTTAAACTGAGTTTAAAAAGAAATGCCTTTTCCTTAATATTTTTACCAAATAATTACCAAAATAGGTTGTTTTTTTTTTTTCAGACAAAATTTTCTGAACACTTTTTCAGTTACCCCAGTTTCATAGTTATTCAGTCATAATACCTTGTAGTGCTTGTACGAGATTTACCAATAACACCTTTATCAATGAGGTGCAATGTCACGAGTAGCAAAGCAAAATTTATCTCAATGCCTTTTCAATTACCCCAGCCTTATAGTTATTCAGTCACAATACCTGTGTAGTACTTGTACCAGATTAAAATACTAATTCCAATAACACATTTATCAATAAGGTGCAACATCACTATATTTTATGTTGCTAATAATAAAAGCATACCTCCAACATTACAACGTCTGGCAATTTCCCACAAAACAAGACCAAATGCATAGACATCAGCACGTTTGAAACCATCAAAATGACTCATATTCATTGACTCATCTAATACCTAATAAATAAAATATTTAAGCATTAAAACTTCAGCAGGCAAAAAGAATAGCTTTCCTAAGTTTCACCGTTAAGGAAACAAAACCTTCTAAACATAAAATTGTTCCAATGATTTGTAAACTTCAATGTTTATTTGGTTTTATTATATTTTACTTAGATGAAGCTGTGTTTAAATAAATTTTCCCTTTTTATTTAGTGATCGTTCAAACCGTTACTAAATGAGTCACACTCATTGACGCGTTTAGTAACTAAACAATATGTACTTACTCATTGCAACTCCATTTAGCTACAAAAACTCTCTTCACTGTCACCATTAGGAAACAAATGAATAACTTCGAAACTTTACAAACTGATCAGGTGATATTACGAAGTTTACGTAGTTTTTTCATTTATAATGTCGAGAAAGTTGCGTTCTCGGGCTATTATTTTCTTTTCTAGCGATATTAGAATAATTATGTAATACAACCCTACAAGGCTGAAAAACCTTTCCTTACTTTAATTATTAGAAAGGAAACGAATATCTTCGAAACTTCACAAACTGATCAGCTGATTTTATGAAGTTTTAGTTGTTTTCATTTATGATTTCAATTGTAGTTGTGTTCTGGAATCAGCCATCCTTCGAACCATTACATTATGGTTCGAAGGTTCGAATTAAAGGGTAAATAGCTGTGAACTCATAGACTCCACTAATACTTTTAAACACTACAATAACTATGTAATACAACCTTACAAGGCTAGAAAAGCTTTCCTCACTTTCAGTATTAGAAAGGAAACAAATACCTTTGAAACTCCACAAACTGATCAGGGGATTGTACGAAGTTTTAGTTGTTTTCATTTATGATTTCGGTTGTAGTTGTGTTTTGGAATTTTATTTTCTTCTTCGGCCATCCTTCGAACCATTACATTATACTCCTGCTCATAGACTCCTCCAATACTTAAAACACTAAAATAATTATGTAATACAACCTTAAAAGGCTGAAAAACCGTTCCTTACTTTCATCATTAGAAAGGAAACAAATACCTTCGAAAGTTCACAAACTTATCGGGTGATTTTATGAAATTTTGGTTGTTTTCATTTACGATTTCGATTGTAGTTGTGTTCTGGAATTTTATTTTCTTCTTCAGCCATCCTTCGAATCATTACATTATACTCCTGCTCATAGACTCCTCCAATACTTAAAACACTAAAATAATTATGTAATACAACCTTAAAAGGCTGAAAAACCTTTCCTCACTTTCAGTATTAGAAAGGAAACAAATATCTTTGAAACTCCACAAACTGATCAGCTGATTTTACGAAGTTTTAGTTGCTTTCATTTACGATTTCGATTGTAGTTGTGTTTTGGAATTTTATTTTCTTCTTCAGCCATCCTTCGAACCATTGCATTATACTCCTGCTCATAGACCCCTCCAATACTTAAAACACTAAAATAATTATGTAATACAACCTTAAAAGGCTGAAAAACTGTTCCTTACTTTCATCATTAGAAAGGAAACAAATACCTTCGAAAGTTCACAAACTGATCGGGTGATTTTATGAAATTTTGGTTGTTTTCATTTGCGATTTCGATTGTAGTTGTGTTCTGGAATTTTATTTTCTTCTTCAGCCATCCTTCGAACCATTACATTATACTCCTGCTCATAGACTCCTCCAATACTTAAAACACTAAAATAATTATGTAATACAACCTTAAAAGGCTGAAAAACCTTTCCTTACTTTCATCATTAGAAAGGAAACAAATATCTTCGAAAGTTCACAAACTTATCAGCTGATTTTACGAAGTTTTAGTTGTTTTCATTTACGATTTCGATTGTAGTTGTGTTTTGGAATTTATTTTCTTCTTCAGCCATCCTTCGAACCATTAAATTATACTCCTGCTCATAGACTCCTCCAATACTTAAAACACTAAAATAATTATGTAATACAACCTTACAAGGCTGAAAAACCTTTCCTTATTTTCATCATTAGAAAGGAAACAAATATCTTCGAAAGATCACAAACTTATCAGCTGATTTTACGAAGTTTTAGTTGTTTTCATTTACGATTTCGATTGTAGTTGTGTTTTGGAATTTTATTTTCTTCTTCCGCCATCCTTCGAACCATTACATTATACTCCTGCTCATAGACTCCTCCAATACTTAAAACACTAAAATAATTATGTAATACAACCTTACAAGGCTGAAAAACTTTCCTTAATTTCATCATTAGAAAGGAAACAAATATCTTCGAAAGTTCACAAACTGATCAGCTGATTTTACGAAGTTTTAGTTGTTTTTTATTACATGAGTAAACCAATACATGGTATTTCACAAACTACACAAAAATACATAAGAGAACTACTAAAAAATAATAAAAAATAAATAGGAAAAATAAACTCTAATAACAACTATATATCATAAGTCCAACGACTGCCCGTGGATATCTGACACCTTTGAAACAGATTTTCAGTCTAAAAAAAAAAAGATCAAAGACAATTTTCGAAATCTAATTCAGTTGGATAAAGCTGAATCTCAACTGTCGCTTCGTTGATACATTAACGTCGTTGGTCTGCAGAAAATAATTTAAAAAAAACTTAGACAGGGAACATGAACCATAACAAAGGCACCTAAGCTAGCTTTAGTATTAGTATTTGAATTAGACACGAGGATGACGGATATCTCCTCTGTCAATTATTGTTAAGACAAAACAATATTTTCGAGACAATTTACATACAATTATTGTCCAGAATATATTGTTAAGACAAAGCAATATTATTCTGGCAGTTGATAAACTATATTTTTCAGACTACATTGTAGAGAAAAACAATATTATTTAGACAATTGACAAACTATATTGTTCAGACAATATTTGTTAAGAAAAAATAATATTAATCAGACAATTGATAAACAATATTGTTATGACTACATTGCAGACAAAACAATATTAGCCCCCATTGAACCAACTGATGGAGATACTAGTGACTCAGATGAATTTTACTTACAGTTACAGGAGCAAATAGACAGGGTACCAGGTAGAAATATGGTGTTTTTGCTAGGAGATTTTAATGCCCAGGTTGGTAGAAATAGGGATAGATGGTATCCTAGCCTAGGTAATTTTGGTGTAGGAAAAGAAAACAGTAATGGCTATAGGCTTATGCAATTTTGTAGGTATAACAACCTAGTTATAACCAATACGGTGTTTGGTCACAAAATGGCCCATAAGTTGACATGGTATTCACGTGATGGTAAGACAGCAAACCTTATTGATTATGTTATTGTAAACAGAAGACTAGCAGGATCAATACAAGATACTAGGGTGTATAGGAGTGCCGTTATTGATGTTAAAAGTAAAGATCACCATCTAGTAGTGTCTAAGGTTAATTTAAAGCTGAAATTTCGGAAGAGTAACTCCCTCCCGGAAAGTTATGATGTTGGTAGACTTCAGGATGAAAATTTGAGAAAAAAATTCCAGGAACAGTTGAGTACTAAACTTGAGGGTTTAAAATTTGACAATGTGGAAGATGGATGGAATAATTTCAGAAAAACAATTTGTGAAGTTGCTGATGGTGTCCTAGGGAAGAGTGCTAAGACAGCAACTAGGAATATTAGTGAAAAAGCTTTAGGTTTAATAGAGAGTAGAAGGAGTTTGTATAAGAATTATCTGAGCGATAGGTCGTATGAAAACAAAAGGAATGTAAAGAAAATGGAGAAAGCATTAAAATATGAACTAAGGAGATGTGAAATGGAGGCGATGGATAAAATTGCTGAGGATCTGGAAGATGCGGCTAGGCGGCATAATAGTAAAATATTATACTGGCATGTTAATAAATTGAAAGGGAGTAGCCGATCCGGACTAGTCCCAGTTAAAGATAGAAATGGGGTCACAATTAGTGATAAGCAAAAAGTTAAAGAAAGATGGGTGGAACATTTTGAGAATGTGCTAAACCGAGATACAGTTGCAGGAAAAGATATAGATGAAAATGAAAAAGTTTGTGATACCTTGGATGTGAAGGAAGATTTGTTTAGTGAGGAAGAATTAGCGACAGTACTAGAAGGATTAAAAAATAATAAGGCCCCAGGTGCTGATAGTATGATTAATGAGTTCCTTAAATATGGTGGCTCTGAGGTTAGGAATAAGCTACTGAAGATTTTGAACATGATTTTTGAAAAAGGGGAAGTACCCAATGATTTTAGGAAAACCTTAATTAAACCACTGTATAAGAAAGGTGACAAGAGTGAATGTCGGAATTATCGAGGCATTAGTCTGGTCTCTGTAGGTAGCAAATTACTGAGTAATATGATACTTTTTAGACTGAGACATGCTGTAGACAAAGTTTTAAGGGAAGAACAATGCGGTTTTAGAAAAGGTAGAGGATGTGTCGACCATGTTTTCACTCTTAGGTTAATAATTGAGAAGTCCCTTCGTTGTCAAACACCTTTGGTCCTTAGTTTTATCGATTATGAGCAAGCTTTCGATTCTGTCGATAGAACAGCGTTAACAAAGGTCTTATCGTTATATGGTATACCAGAAAAATACATTAAAGTGATTTGCGCTATGTACGAGAATAATACTGCTGCGGTTAAGGTAGGAAATGAGGTTAGCAACTGGTTTTGTATTAAATCAGGAGTTAAGCAGGGTTGTGTTCTATCCCCCTTTATATGGATCATTTTGATGGACTTCGTCTTAAGGAGCACAGGAAAGGCAATTGGAGACCATGGAATCAAATGGGGAGGAAGAACGCTCCTGGACTTAGATTATGCTGATGATTTAAGCATATTAGATGAAAGTGTGAGTAAAATGAATGAATTTTTAGAGGTTTTACGAGTTCAGGGTGCTAAAATAGGCTTGAAAATTAATGTTAAGAAGACTAAGTCACTAAGGTTAGGAATAAGTGAAGATGAACAGGTGACCTTAGGTAACGAAAAGATTGATCAGGTTGGGAGCTTCAGTTACCTTGGTAGTATTATTAGTAAAGATGGTGGGAGCAGTGAAGATGTTAAAAGTAGAATAGCTAAAGCTCAGGGTGTTTTTTCACAGTTAAAAAAAGTTTGGAAGAATAGAAAGATAAGCCTACAAACCAAGATTAGAATATTGGAAGCTACAGTGATGACAGTGGTCAAATATGGCTCTGAAGCATGGACACTCCGAAAAGCAGATGAAAATTTACTAGATGTTTTCCAGAGAAATTGCCTACGGATTGTTCTGGGTACCCGGCTGACTGACCGTATTTCAAACAGTAGGTTGTACGAAAAGTGTGGTTCAATCCCGCTTTCTGGGGCTATAATGAAAGAAAGGTTGAGATGGCTAGGCCACGTTCTACGGATGAAGGATGACAGATTACCGAAGATTGTCCTTTTTGGCCAACCGTCTGGGGCTACACGGAAAGCAGGTCGTCCTTGTCTGGGTTGGGAGGATGTCATAAATAAGGATTTAAAGGAAATGGGAACTTCCTGGGAGGGTGTAAAGAGGGAGGCTTTAAATAGATTAGGTTGGAGGAGGAGCGTGCGTAGCTGTGTTGGCCTCAGGCGGCTTGGTGCTGCAGTGAGTTATTAGTAGTAGTAGTAGTAGTTTACGAACAAGTCCTACCTCAGGGGCCATGTACCGTTTTGTCCCCACTCTGTGGTTGAGGGGGATATCAACTTTGTCCATGCCAGCGTCGTAGCGAACTGCAAGGCCCAGATCGCCGATGGCGCAGGAGCCGTTGGATTTCACTAGGATATTCTTTGATTTGAGATCCCTGTGAGCTATTGCAGGTTTTCCTGAAAAGGATTTGAGATTAAATTTAGAAGTACTGCTTTCAGTTAACTAATTCAAATCTTAAATTCACTGTCCTCACAGAAGAAAAAGCTTAAATTAAAGCTGAAGCGTGAAAACATACAAAACATCGAAAATAAAAAAATTCCTTAAAGATTCACATATTGATGGAGATTATCAGAGCCCCATCTGGATAATAAACCAAATTAATCTCCTTTCCCCAATAAGTACCACTCTAAATTTTAACACAGAGCCTGTTGAGGCTCAAATGGGCTAAACCTGCAGGTTTTCTCCGATCAATCCCCAATTTCTACTGGTCTAACGCCCTCCTCCCCACTTTGCAGGCACTGCAATGTAAGAAATGAAACAATTTGCCACTAACTAATTGAACGTGATATACTGACGCTTGCAAAGCTAATACTTGAAAATAAACTTTTAAAGTGTTCCAAACGCCACAATATTCTACCATTAGTAAATAGCCTGGCTAATCTAACCTGCACGAAGGGTAGTCCAACTCAACTCAAAATATCATCCCTGATCATCCAGTTTCTGAAATCAAAGGAGCTACTACAAGGCATATAATCAAAACTGAGCCTTCTCAAGTCAAAAAACTAGCAACCACCCACAATAGTCTCACCCACCTAATAAAAAGACGATACAAAAAAAGGCTGAATGGTCTTGACTGTAAAGCACATTTAATGCCTAACATAAAAAGAAGAAGAAGAACCACAGTTTCATCTCGGTTAAAAAATCACGAAACCCATGCTTCTTATTGTAAGATCTCTGAGGTTAAAATTCAGCAACTAGTCTTTTCATCAGGACCAATTCAAGCTCCGACTTCGTTTTACTCAAAGAAGAAGAAAAAGAGCTTTTATTTTAGTGGTTAGTTTGTTGTGTCTTTATTTTGTCCTGAGGACTTCTATCTATATTTTTTACTTTTTGGCACTGACGACGTTTAAGCAGAGGTCTCGAGCGAAATCTGCTCTAATATCAAACCATTCCTTTCTCTTCTTTCTGGAATTCAACATTAGTTCAGAGCAACTACGTATCCAAGGGAGGAGGCATTACCGGATTTGAACCCCCTCCCCCAAAAAATGTTTGACTCGTCAAAAAGTAACAAAAATGTATAGAGATAAATTATTATACGGTCCTTAAAGTTTTTCTTCTTAGATTCAATGTGTACAAACACATTGAATCTAAAGTACCGTATGTAGCCATCAAGATGGGTGAAGGGGGTGAGATGTCCCCCCCCCGAGCTATAACCAAAATTGGTTATAGCTCGGGATAAAATGATAAAGCGTTTTTTTTTCTAAAAAAAATATCTCAGGTCAAATTTAAGAAATAATGTATTTTAGTAGGTCTTATTGAAGTTCCAACCTCGTTTTTCTCCCAAAAGAAGAAGCATAAATTCAAATTGAAACTTGGAAAACAGACACCATTTTTGCTGTTGGTCAAAAACCTTGCTTCACTGTTGCAATACCAAAGTCTTACTTTCTTCTTTTCAAAAAGTTCGTGGTAACGAACTGTAGTAAGGAGCGATCCGGCTCAATAGTAACCAAAAGTCTAAAAATGGAGTTTTGATACCAATAGCTACATCAAAAGAATCGCATTTTAATGCCGATTGTAAATATATACGTTTTATCAAGTTTAGTCTTACCCATAAAAGGTTCCAAGCTTGAGAAAATTTGCCTTATTTTAGAAACTAGGGGGAAACACCCCCTAAAAGTCATACAATGTTAACGAAAATCACACCATCAGATTCAGTGTATCAGAGAACCCTATTCTAGATGTTTCAAGCTCCTATCTACAAAAATGTGGAATTTTGTATTTCTTGCCAGAAGGCAGATCACGGATGCGTGTTTATTTGTTTTTTTGTTTTGTTTTTTTTTTTTTTTTTTTCCCAGGGGCGATTGTATCGACCCAGTGGTCCTAGAATCTTTCGAGAGGGCTCATTCTAAAGGAAATGAAAAGTTCTAGTGCCCTTTTTAAGTGACCAAAAAAATTGGAGGGCACCTAGGCCCCCTCCCACGCAAATTATTTTCTCAAAGTCAACGGATCAAAATTCTTAGATAGCCATTTTATTCAGCGTAGTCGAAAAACCTTATAACTATGTCTTTGGGGACGACTTACTCCCCACATTCCCCGTGGGAGGGGCTACAAGTTACAAACTTTGACCAGTGCTTGCATATAGTTATGGTTATTGGGAAGTGTACAGACGTTTTCAGGGGAATTTTTTGGTTGGGGGAGGGGTTGACAAGAGGGGGATAAGTTGGGGGAACTTTCCATCGAGGAATTTGTGATGGGGGAAGAAAATTTCCATGAAGGGAGCGCAGGATTTTCTAGCATTATATAAAAAAAAACAATGAAAAAATAAATATGAAAAGTTTTTTTCAACTGGAAGTAAGGAGCAGCATTAACGCTTAAAACGAACAGAAATCATTACGCATATGAGGGGCTCACCTCCTTCTAATACTCCGCTCTTTACGCTAAATTATTTTTAGTGATTTCAACTATTTATTCAACGGCTTTTGTGATTCAGGGGTCATTCTTAATGAATTGGGACAAAATTTAATCTTAAGTGTAAATAGTGAGGTACTGACGAGGGGGTGAACCCCTCATATATGTAATAAAAACATGAGATTAGAAAAGTGCGTTACGTAAGCTAATTTATAAGTTACGTTTATCTTTTACTAATAAAAACATTCGTAAAAATTAAAAGTTGTAGTTGCCTTTTTAAGTAAGCAAAAAATCGCAGGGCAACTAGGCTTCCTACACCGTTCCCTTTTTTCTCAAAATCATTCGATCAAAACTATGAGAAAGCCATTTAGCCAAAAAAAAAACTTGCAAATTTCGTGTTAATTATTCCTCTGCGGAGAGCCAAAATCAAAACATGCATTGATTCAAAAACGTTCAGAAATTAAATAAAAAAACAAGTTTTTTTTAGCTGAAAGTAAGGAGCGACATTAAAACTTAAAACGAACAGAAATTAATTCGTATATGAAACGGGCTGCTTCCTCATCAACGCCCCACTCTTTAAGCTATAGTTTTTTACTGTTTTAAAAAGCAGAATTGAGAGAAAGAGTCAAACTTTAGCGTAAAGAGCGGGGCGCTGATGAGGAAGCAGCCCCTTTCATATACGAATTAATTTCTGTTCGTTTTGAGTTTTAATGTCGCTCCTTACTTTCACCTAAAAACACTTGTTTTTTTTTATTCTTAGGAAAAGAGCTAAAAAGCATAATAGCAAAAATTACATAAGCAGTACTAATTATAGAATCTGAGGAATTACAGCAGAGATTAGATCTTGAACATCCAACCTGAATATCCATGACAAAGGAAAAGATATGTATACAACAGGGAATAAAGTAAGAAATATCGTAACTCATAAAATTTTAATAGTAGAAGAAAAACCTTAAAAAAGAAGATATATCTATTGATACCGTAAAAAACCTGCACTTAAATAGGCATTCAGTCGAATCTTAGAAGCATAGCTTATTAAATCTGTTCTTGAATTTCAAATGACCACCATTTTTTTATTATTAAACTATTAACCCTTTATTTCTCTTTCGAAAAAAAATTCTCTAAAGTTTTATTAAGTTTAAGCAGATGATGTTAGATTTCACCATGCAACTTCGTTCGCTTATAGAAAGTCGTAAAATTTGCGCCGACCGGGAATCGAACCCGAGTCGCAAGAATGGGAATCTTGCATGATACCACTACACCATCGGCGCTCATAAGCTCACATAATTCAATCAATAGTTATTAAATGCTTCCCGGCGAAAAACACCGTAAAGAAGGGATTCGTACATGTGATGGTAATAAACTAAAAGTAATATACCTAGAGAAGGACATGTTTAAGACATGTTAAGAAAACAGTACATGCTTCATAACATGCAGAATAACTGTAGCTAACACATTTTGCATTCAGTCTGCTATATACTATGTTATATTTATCTAATGCATTCTACCACCTGTAACTTGTTTTTCTGGTTCTTGTTGCGTCACAGTTAATTCAATCTACAGGTACACGGGTCGAAACAAGGGAGACGCATTGGGAAAATCGCCAGGAAATAAATAATTTTGGCTATATATGTGCATTTTAGGGGGAATGGGCAAAATATACCGGGACTGCAAGCAATATCCTATTAGCTACAATTAGTTTGCATATCATGAAGTGAATTGCTTTTTTAACATGTTTCCTTCTCCATAGGTCCTTCTCTAAGCATATACCACCTAAAGCACAGTAGATATACACGTCTCCACATAATTTAGCTAGGAAGAAAGTGCATTAATTCATCATTTGATGGGTTTTTTTCCTTTGCTTTACATGCTAGCCTGACACTTTCCTGAAAGGAAACTTCTAAAGAAGTTTAGCTCGTTCTATAGGCTATATATGCAATTAGGTCCAACAAGTAATAAACAATTACCAGTTACGTCTATAAAACCACAGAAGTAACTACGTTTATCAGTTGCTTTTTAGGTTCAATCGGGTTTAGACGTAGACGTAGCTGGTAATTGTATATATATATATATATATATATATATATATATATATATATATATATATATATATATATATATATATATATATATATATATATATATATATATATATATATATATATATATATATATATATATATATATATATATATATATATATATATATATATATATATATATATATATATATATATATATATATATATATATATATATATATATACTATATATACTATATATATACTATATATATACTATATATATATATATATATATATATATATATATATATATATATATATATATATATATATATATATATATATATATATATATATATATATATATATATATATATATATATATATATATATATATATATATATATATATATATATATATATATATATATATATATATATATATATATATATATATATATATATATATATGTAAATATTTTTACTCATATTGTTTTAGATTCTAGTTCGTTTTTTTCTCTTGTTTTTTGTTACAATTTCTTTTTTGTTATCGCTGGCCAGTTCGGCTTTAGATCTTTCAGATAGGACCTGCTAACCAAACAATTTTTTGTCAGGATTTTATGTTTATATAAACTATTTGACTCTTGAATACATAACTTAGCAACACAAACACGATTTGGACAGCTTCCAGGACCTTAAAAGTTGATACAGCTACCTAAAGTTCCTTTTAGGATAGCAATTAGAGGCCCTCCCCGTAAAACTAAGAAATAGCCTACTACCATATGAACAGTTCTTTTGCACAATTGCTTACATATATTCCGGGTAGACTGGAAGCTAATTGACTGGAAAAATACTTGGAAAAATAATTGACTGGAAGCTAATTGACTTATAATTGGTATAAACACCGTGAAAACCGGGTACAGTCTCATGCTCGTGATACAAGTTCCCAAGTGTGTGTTATATATAACTTCTTACTCGGTCAGTTCCACTATAAACCAATGATAAGGTGAGATATGCCAGAAAAATGGTCTCCCGGGGTACAAAACGGTTGCTTAGACTGGAGAAAACATTAATGTATACATATGGCTTTTTAGATAGAACATACTAACCAAATCATTTTTGTTAGGTTTTCATGTTTATATAAGCCATTTCATTCTTGAATAAACGCATAAACATAACTTAAAATAACGAAGAAACGTAAAGAATATGAAATTACAGTACTTATGTGTTATATAATACACATTCGAGAAGTGAAATTTGACAAATGCTAATGAGCAACAAAATATTACGAAAATACAATACTTTAGTGACAAAATTATGAAAACTCCAACAAAGAATTATAGAAGGGGGGCCACACAGAGTGCATTATATTAAATACGTAAACCTAAACTAACCTAACCAAAATACCAACTAAATCTTTAATTAAAATATATCTATAATGTAGTTTCCCACCAATCCAAAGCTAACTGACTGGTATAAACACCATGAAAACCGGATACAGTCTCATGTTCGTGATACAAGTTCCCAGGTGTTTATTATATAACACACAAGCACAAAAATTACTATAGTGAACTATCCAAGGATAATGGAACTTACTTATTTTGACAATGCCTAATACATCTTCATATATAAAATGCCCCATTCTGTGCTTAAATGTTTCACCATTATAGTGTGGGGTTTACCCGTTTTTTCACAGCCCTTTTTTACGGGGGTTAGAGACCGTCTTACATGTGGGTCTGAACCTTCCATAAACTATTTGGAAATTGAAACGCTGCAGCGCAAAATCCTTTGCACAGGGCACAGCTTACTGTTTACGAAATAATTGGGCATTGCGACAAAAAGCTTTCAGTAGTGTTTCTACATGTTGCAAAGAGCTTTAATAAAACATGAAGACTTCCATATTCTGCATTTTTCAAAACACTCCAAAGCATTAAAAAAAATTCGAAAAAATCTACTTGATTTTAAGCATTTGGAATTTAAAACTTGTTCGAACCAAATGACCTTTAAAAAATACCATTTATAGATGTTCTTTCTATTTTAAAAAATACCCCCTCCCACTCGACTAAGAACAAAAATGTCCAAATTCAGGGAAAATACGCTATGTAGCCACCCCTATTTCACCGGTATAGTCACCCCTAATTCTCAAAAACACTCAAAAGCATAAAAACAAATCAATACTTGGAAAAATTGACTAAATTTTACGCAATTGGAAAAAAATTTGTTCGAGATAAAGGACCTTTAAAAGATGCTATTTATAGATGTTCTTTCTATTTTGAAAAAATAACCCCCCCCCCCTCACTCGACTAAGAACAAAAATTTCCCACCCCTATTTTACACCAGTGAACGGTAGTTCGCTAGCTAGAAAATAAAAAAAAAACATATTCCCACAGATACCTTAATAAAACATAAAAGGCAACTCCTAATAGCTCACATTTAAGCCCGAGTCATGCTAACTTATGCATCTTTCGTTACGAATAAGCTATATTTCAACCGACGTCTATTTTCAAAACACTTTAGCTCTGTCCCTCAGCCGCATTATTTACGCAAAGCATCGTCTTGGGAATTATTTACAAATTAGTTACATATTCACAACTTTTGTTCTGCAAATTATCGTTTTAACGTTTTTTTAAATAACGTTTTTCTTAGTAGTTTTTCTTTTTCTTGAATTCACTAGCTAGAAAAAAAAAAAAAAAACATGTTCCCACTGATACCTTAATAAAACATAAAAGGCAACTCCTAATAGCTCACATTTAAACCCGAGTCATGCTAACTTATGCATCTTTCGTTACGAATAAGCTATATTTCAACCGACGTCTGTTTTCAAAACACTTTAGCTCTGTCCCTCAGCCACATTATTTATGCAAAGCATCGTCTTGGGAATTATTTACAAATTAGTTACATATTCACAACTTTTGTTCTGCAAATTATCCTCTACGTTTCTCCCAGGGAGCCGCAATTTTTATCATGCAGAAAATTCAACTAAGTTGACCCTGTTATCTCTGTAGAAAAGCAAGTGTCTGTGTATAATACTCGTCTATTGAAGATGAACCAATCGATGGTCTTCAGTATTAATCCAATAAATTACTAAAGTACGTTTTATATTTGTTGTTCTCGTGCTTATTGTGATTTTTTTTTCCGTTTCTCTTTTATTTATGCTCCTTATTGCTATTTTTGCATGACGGGTTTGCAAACAAATAATAAAAAGGAATTTAAGCTATACCTTGAGTTCCTAATATTTCCATATGGAGATGAGCCAGGCCAGTACCAATACTTAGAGCCATTCGAAGCATTCCTTGAACGTCGACAGTGGCTCTACTCAAGTAATCAAACAGAGAACCGTTTTCATGATAGTCCGTCACGAGCCATAGCTGCGTCCAAGTGCCATTATCTGAAATAAAAACAAAGCTTAAAATATAACAACATCAAAGCCAGACGAATCCAAACTGCTGTCCTAGGGGAGCATGCCCCGAAAAAGATATTTTCAAAATCTGGGAGTAGGGGTAAAAATTCTAGCGGGTCACAGCCCCTCACTAATGAACGTCAATGCAAGCAATACAAAAAGTACACAAAATGCAGTAGAAAAAAATTATTATACCGTTAATCCAAACAAATAATAAAAATAACATTTTTAAACACTAAACAACAGTCACATACATACTGCTTCAGCGCCACCGATAAAAACTGATTCTATAGCTAAGTTTCGAAATAACTTTTAACAAAGCTATTTCTATGTCGGCTTTTTTATATTTCCAGATTAATTTTAAGTTTCGGTTCCATGCTGGTAAGTGAAGCAAGTATTTTAAGAATTTCGAATATGCTGGGAAAGTTTACCCTATCTGTTTCTGTACAAAACTTCCAAATTGTGTTGTGCTCAGGATAATGGGAGTGATGTTGAATTATAAAATGAGCAAAAATCATTCAGTTAAAACATTTTTTTTTACTGCAGACGACTGAGGCATAAAACGACAAAAAAAAGGAAAAAAGCGCGGTCGTCATTCAGACAAAAAAGAGACAGAAACAGTGAGTTCGCCATCCAGACCATTAATTGATGGAGAAGCTCCAAAGAATGCCTTCTCTTGGCACGAAATCGGATACAAAGCCTACAGAAGCAAATGATCTCGTCTGAAAATTAAAAACTGAATCTCAATAACTAATTTGGAGACTTGGGGAAAAATAATAGCAATTTAAGATATTTTGGATTCAGAAAATATAAGAATGATTTTTTCCATCAAGGGAGTTTTCAAAGAAAAGGAAAGAGCTACATTGAATCTAAGCCGAACAAAAATAAAGTTTAATATAATTCTTGTGTAAAACGAACATAAATTGAAATCAATAAATAAAATAAATCCCAAACAAACAGAACATGGTTGCAACAATAGCAGCAGCCTAGTAAAGATCTAACACCGGCCTATAGTAACCAGAAGTTTTAAAAAGACCCGTCTAGTGAGACAAAAATTTTTCATTTGTAGCTGATTCATGAATGGTAACGATTATTTCAATTAATCTTACAAGTCAAACATTATTTTGAAAACAAATTCAAAGAAATTTCGGAAAATAGCCTGAAAACCCCTCGAAAATTGCGTCGGATTGAAGCGAAAATTTGCCATTGTAATCGCCATTGCCAAAAGAAACTCATGCGAAAGAGCCCCCTCGCACCTTGAACAACAAGGAAAATCCTTTTTTTTTACATAAATAGCATTGATCAAGTTTTTTCCTAGTTTTTTCTTCATAAAATTAAAGAGCGATTTAGAAATTGGAACAAACATAAATTACCTAAATTTTGGAGTTGGGGGGTATTTAGTTCAACAGAAACTTATTAGCATGCAACAAATATAGCCGAATGGGATTTGTAGATATTTTTACCTTTAAAACTTTTAAGGGACAAAAAAGTAATCGAGTCAAGCTTAAAACAAACATAAATTACTACAATCAGGAGTGGGATTGACGCCCCCTGTGCCTCCTAAAGACCAGAAATTCATTTGCGGGTTACTGAAAATAAATAAAACGTTTTCACTTTTATTAATAAATCTAGAATTGTTGACTTTCAGGAATGAAGATCCACATATATTCTAAACTGTCAATCTGCATTTCAATAGTTTTTTCTCAATAATCTTGGTTATTATAGGTATTTTCTTTGACAAACAAAAACGCAGAGCTCGAAATAAAAATTACTCTCAAAAAGGTTTTTTTTTTCATTAAATGTACGGGCCTAAAACCTATATTTTCCAAGAATTTCCAAGAAGACCCCTGACCAAAAACAGTGTTATGGGATTGATAAAGATTCTAAGCTCCTTCTTTTTAGGTTAGGAAGTACTGAAATACAATTCACAGCTGGAAGGGTAATCATTGGCAAGGATATACAAAGATCACACGCCAGATAAGGCTATAAGAGGTCCTTAGGACCCTTGCCCCGCCTCCAAACCTCAAAATTTCGAGGTTTCTCGAAACTATTATTTAATTTTCTCGAAACTAATATTTAATTTTTCAAGCCATTCTTAAAGAAAATAGGGTAAACCTTTTTTCCCTAGAAAAAAAAAAGGAAACCTTAAAACTTGAGACGTGTTTTTAATATTTAAAAAGAAGCAGAGCAAACTTCATAAATAATAGATAAAGATAAATAAAGCTGAGTAATAGATAAAGATAAATAAAGCTGAATAACACATAAATATAAATAATAGATAAAGCGGTAGATGGGTAAAGCTGAATCTCAACTATCAAATGATATAAGAATTGAATATTAAAGCTATAGGACTGCAGAAAAATATCACACACAGATGATATATAAGCCTAAATACACAATTGACAGTGGTAAGCATTTACGAAAAGCGGGATGGATCTTCACCCCATGTCTAAAGTTTGTCATTATAACTCACATCTTGCTCACATCTTGCTATTTGACATATTACAAAAAGTTTGTAAGGTTTGCCCAAAAAAGGGCAAACCCCTTTTTTTGTAAAAGTTTTACAAAAAGTTTACCCACTACCTAAAACCAATTCTAGCGTACATGGAGGCTTCACTCCCTTGAAAAAGAAAGTAGAAAAGACGATACTGATCAATATTTGTTTATTTTGTTCAGAGAGTTTTTTGTTTGTTTTTATCAGTTTCTGTTATTTGTTTCAAAGCTGGAAACATTTCCGTTGGATTGCAATTTTCTACGTAGTAACAACTAAATAAATAAGTCATAAACTCAAAACAAAACTACCTTTCAGTGTCATTTGATAAGCAAAATTGCTTATCATCAGCGTATAAAGCTCGACAATTACGCCAAAGATATGGCAAGGCAGCAACGTGTACGAGGGGGGAAGCTTGATGCCGTGCCCCTACCAAGAAAATTTTAAAATAATATGCCGTATGCGTCTGCTATAGGAGGTCAAATAAGAGATAACTTCAGAGAAGAATATCATATAGGTACAAACAGGGAAAATTATTCCTTGTGTATGTACGTCTAGATGTCACCTTACACTACCTGGTGAAACGAATACCCGACATAGCTACAACAAAGATAATTGACAAGTATTGATTAAAGCAACTATGTAATGTTAAGGCAGACTCCAAATTATTATTGAAAAGAAATAAAAAATTTGGCTGGCAAAAATGACAAACATTGCAAAGGAAGATAAGAGACAAGATAATACCAGGACTTTACTATCAGGATTTAATCCCTGTTTGTACTATCATTGCACAATTGTTGATCTGATTTAAATTTACAAATGTTTACTATTCTTCTGAAATAAAATGCAAAATAGTAAAATTTCAGCGTATCTATAGACTTAACACCGTATTTTTTATCCAGTACTATTCTTTTTACGACGATAATTGAATAATATCAGCCGCCATTTTAACGATTTTGAGCTATTTCTTTTCTACTGATAATTTCTGAATCAAAAGGGAAAAAGACGGTTTAACTTTTTTTACATTTTCTTTGGACATTTTGGAAAAAAATCAATCGAGTTATTTGAGTTTGTTGACCCACGAGATGAAAGAAGAATTTTGGTCGCTTCGACCGATAGTTTGGGAGGGAATGTCGGTTCTAAAACTTTTATATGTTTATCTTTTAATGAGTAAAAAAGTATTTTGGATTTTCAACATTTTTGTTACAAAAGCTTTAAAATTTGTAAAGGGGACTTGAATTTTCAGAAAACTAATGACTCTCTAATCTTCTTTTACTAGTGGTCCCAACTCCTCAAAATCTAGGAGAAGGAAGGGGGATTCGAAATGTATTTTTCAAAATCTAGAGTGGGCAATACTGATGGTTTTCGATTTTTTTAGACTGAAATACCAAAAACAATTCTCAATACAAAAAAGGTATTTTTTTAAATCTAGAAGGGGGCAAATGCCCATCCTTCAATTGGCAACACCTATTATTACAGTAGGTCATGCACCAAAACGGACTAATTGAAAGTTAAGAAAAAAAAGTCACACAAAATAGCAATTACACAAATTACTTAGTTATTACTTTATTTTTCCATCGTTTCCTGATTGGTAGCGTACTTTCATTTACCAATAGAGACGAAGTCACATCATTATGAATTCTCACTGATGAGATGGGTTTTTAAATTGATGAATTTTCAAGCAGCGGTGTCATTTTTCAAAGCCCCCCCCCCAAAAAAAAAAAAAAAAATTACCCCCACAAGATTTCACTGGAAAAAAAAACACCAATATTTTGAAAGATACACCCCTCCCCACCCCCTAATTTCTGTGAATTAAACACCACTGTTCTCTATGATTCACTATCATATGATTCACTGTTCACTATGATTCACTGTTCACTATGATTCACTGTTCACTATGATTAGGTTTTCAAATTTAAAAATGATTAAAACCTTTTGCATATATATTGGCCATGAGCGCAATACTCATGAACTATTAAAAGAGGGTATTATTTCAGTTTAGGATAACGCAAAGGATATAAATTATCAAGGCGTAGCCAACAAAACTGTAAAAAAAAAACAGGGAAAAACTATTCGAAGGGAGTGTCACTTCCTGGTAATGTAATAGGAGGGGCTTCGTATATTTTTCAAAATCTAGGAAGGAGTTTAGTTTTGTTCTTTTTTTCAATTCTTTTATGAAAATAAAAAGTATTTTTGAAAACCTACTTTGGGGAAGAGGGGCAATTACCTATATTTCCTCCTTAATCGACGTACGCCAAAATTAAAATATAAGCCCCCCTCCCAGTTATCCTCAAGCATACAAACGTACCTTTTTACGGTAAATCTCATTCTTTTACGCCCATGTAAATTCTTTGCTAAGCTAACACATGTTCGCCACAGACAACAATACATCTTTTTGACGGTTGACATAAAAATATTGCCAATGTCAACTTGAAAAAATTTAAACATTTCATCAAAATAATAATTCATAGAACACAGAACAAAAAACTAGAACGAACTTGAAAAGATAAGACTCTTATCCGCTGCAACCAGACAGCAAAAATACAACCTTTGTCTTGCACCACAGACAAACCACACAAAGACGTACTGCACCCCCATATTTTACTTTTTTAAAAGCTGGTGCAACGCTAAAAACGCGATGAAATTTAATGTCATTATTCTGAAGAGTATAGAAGAAGGAAAAATAGGTAGATGTTACCTTTATTATCAGCTGCGATGAAACCAAGGATATTGTCGTGGCGCAACATGACGGTTTGATAAATTTCAGCCTCCCTGAACCAAGACCGTTCGTCACGAGAGGAGAAAATTTTAACTGCAACGTTTTCACCACGCCAACGTCCACGCCAGACTTCGCCATAACGTCCTTTTCCAACTGTTTCCAGAAGCTGAATCTGTCTAGCTATACTTCGTTGAACCAGCAGAGGAAGTCCTAATAGAAAAGAAATATGGTGTGTGAATCAGTGGAGCTAACAAAAGTATTCACAGTCCTCCAATCATACTACGTACGTAATTTTCAATACTAAGTGATTAAGTTACGTTACGTTAAGTATAGCATTTCACGCTTAAACAAGTCCTTTTCCAATAGGCCACCGTAAAAATCCACAAAAACATCACATTCATCGTCTAAAACCATCATAATCGTTATAAGTAAACTAAAAATTAAAAGCGTGGAGTGGAGATGGAAGTTGAAGGTGTAATCAAGCGTGAAAGGCTTTCTAGGCAAAGTTTATCAACTTGTTGTTTACGAAGTTCACTAAAAAAAAAACGGACTAAAAATTAACCATGAATCTACAGTAGTGTTCAATCTATTTAAAAAAATATCATATTAAACGTGCATAGAATTCGTCAGAGCTTTTTCCTTCATCTTTTTTGTTCTTATTTAAGTCATATTATGTGGGTTTTTTGTTGTCTGTCTCTTGTTCCTTAGCAAAGTAGAATGACAACATCTTAAAATAAAAAAATCTGCAATAAGATGACAAAAAACTCACTAGCTTACTATAATATAATAATAATATTTATTTATAACCCACAAAATACAATGATGAAACTGTGGAGTAAACAAAAAGAAAAAAACAACCATAAACATACGATTCTTCTACAACATAAATAAATTAACCCAGTTCGAGAGCATTCGTTCTTGAAACATCTGTTATAAAATCAAACTGTAGCTTAAGGGGGAGCCACCTTTCTGTACATTACTACTGTTATTTTTAAGTTTGAATGTCTATCTTTACTCGCGTTTGAGTTTTTATTTACTTGTCTCCATTCTTAAAATCCTATCAGGACGCCCTTAAATATGCTTTCCTCAAACCCCCGTTCTTTGTAATAAAGTTTAGTTTTTGTATAGCAATGCTTCAATGAATTTATGTGTATTTACTATTCAAAATAAACCATAGTTTTCGTAAATAAGAGAAATTATGTCACTCCCGTAAAGGCGTCGCTAACTTCAGCAAGTTTTTATCATAGCGCTTCGATATTCTTAGCAATACCATTTAAAAAAGGAAGCTACCTCCCCCCCCCCACCCACACGACATGCCTAGTTAAAGTATTTATCTTCAAATAAAGGAAGGTAGGGGTGAAATCCCCTTCCATGTATATAAGTAGCATTTCTCATGAAAATTCTGAAAATTTCTTCCTAAGTTATAATTCTGAGGCTACAGGTACCCTAATCCCTCAAATGAAGACTCGCATATCTTCCTCTCAATACCTAGTACCCAACTATTCAATGCTGTGTAACTGTTAGTTTTACTGGTTAAACCGTCAGTTACAACAGTTTGTTATTATGGACAGAACATACTTTTCGAACAAACGCGCCACCGCGCGCCAGTATGGTCACTGAAACTGGTAGGCTACTCAAATAGCCTTTCAATAACTCTCAACTGATTAAGTATCTCAGACCTTCTATTTAATAGCGCTTTACAGATAAGTATGTAGAGTTGCAAGAGAGTTATCTAGAAAAAAAATAAGAGGAAATATCCTGTTAGGTCAGAGACTTTCCAGACTTCCTCACAAGCCCTATCCGGATCAAAATTGCAGTTTTGCTGCAAAAATAAGTGGCAGAAACCGGCTCTCAGATGTCGCTTGATCCCCTTTCGGCTACTTAAAATGGGCACTATGTTCGAACCAATTAGTTTAATACGATAGCCGTTAAGAACAACAAAAAATGATACGTCTGTCAAGACCCACCCGTGGGCCAATGTTTTACAGCAGTAGTCGACATCTGTTTCTGATTGGTTTTTTTTTTTTTTTAGAAGAATTAATGTCTTGTGCTTTTTTGTTTTCTTTTTTGTGCCCCATCTGTTTTTCCATTGATGGGTATTAAATACATTCATTCAATTAAGCCCACATCGATTACCATCGTTCACGTAAAAAATGCAAATTTTTTTTTATTTGCAGATAGTTGCTGTTCAAAGTTTGTTGTAGGGGTTTCAGATATACGAGACCAAGGTGTATATTTCAAAGTGTTCTTTCCCTATTTTTCTAAAGCTACGCAAATTTTATTATGCTATGAACTTTTGATTGGTAAATTCAACATTAACGAATTTTGCATAATTTGAATGAACAGGATGAGCAAATTCTTTGGTGAATGGTAATACAATTTCTTTTGGGTTGCTATTTACTTAAGTTCCTTACCATGAGCTGTTGGATACAGTAGCTTAATATTTAGAACAAAAACAACAACTGTCTAGCCCAATAAATGTCAATTTTGTCTCAGATAAATAGAATAAGTAAGCTATCAATTATTAGTTCCTTTGAAAAGTAAAAATCGAAACTGGAAGCATGGATAAAATATTTTGTTTTCGACAGCATTGCCAATTGATCAAATAATTTCGGCGAATAAAATGTCGTCATGCAAAAAATGTTGCCTTGCTTGTTTATTGCCAAGATAAGCGGAGTACTTAAGCACACTCATTGGACAACGTTGTAGGTAGTTTCCGCACCATCTACCCTAAACCAGCTGCACTAAAGTAGAGATATAGCATTCGTTTTAGTTACTAAACTTTATTCCATCATGGCGTCATGGCTATCCCACAAGCGCTATAAATATCGTCCAGTGACACTCCTTATCAAAGACGCGATCAGGGTTTTGCCGTTATTTGAACTTTCTATATACGAGTGTTGTTTAGCATAATTTTGTACTTTGGAGTAACAATGTGCTTTGTATTTGTGTTTTTGCTTGTATTCGTTTAAAAGGAAAAGTTTCCTTTTTGTGATTTTCCTTTCTTTTTTATTTATTAACTCTGCTCCTTTTCATACGCTTGTAAGCGGACAAAAATAAACATATTTTAATTACGTGTTGCTCCATAACGATAAGCGAATTCCAAGAGAAATAAAAACTTGCTAAGCCCGATCCTAGTGAAAGTTCTTTGGAAACAAATCAAGTAAAACTCTTCATATTTATTGTCACTGAAGAATGTTTTTTTAAGTATATGTATGCTACTTGAGACAGGCCAAGCTGTTTATTATCCAGGGCCAAGAATTCATGCATCAAAGGAAACAAGAAAAAACATGGGGAAAAAATGCAGAGAACCAAACAAAAGTGCAATACGAAGATATTTATTTTTGACAGGTGTTGGAGTAGCTTAATCGGGGTTATTGTAAAGAGGCCAAGGACAACTAATTGGTATAATCCATCTCCACAAAAATAGTAATCCTAAGTAAGAAACTTATCATGGGAACGCTTACTGGTCTTTGGAGAACTGAATTCTAACACACGTCACACAAATTTTTGAGTCGTCAATGAAAGTCAGGAGCAGGCAGGTACACAGAAATATTTTTTCGGGGGGAGGAGAATTAAAAAAAAACATTTTCGGGGGAGGGAGAATAATAAAGAAAATCAATCATTTTTTTTGATAATTTGAATAATTAGTGCCCAGAAATCTAAGAAAATCCAGGATTGGAAGGGCTTTCCCCAATGCCCAATGCCAACTGGTGACGGACCAAATGGTGTTTCTGCAAAATATATTTTCCAGAATAATATAAGGTGATAAGGGCAATTTATACGACAAAATATCCCGTCTATCATTCCTCTGTCACTAATCATTTTATTTTTGCAAGGACACAACAGCCCATTATGACCAAGATTGAGCTTAATACCATTTGAAATAAGGTATTTCCTTTTATCACACATTACACAAATTTTGAGTTGTCTCTGGAAGTCACGACTAGGCAAGTACGTAGGAATACTTTTTCAGGGTGTGGGATGGGGTCAAATATTTATAAAATTTCAAAAGGGACAATGATACAAAACGAATTTTATTCGATAATTTTCTGCAAAGCAGTGATAATTCAAGATACACACACACACACACACACACATATATATATACATATATATATATATATATATATATATATATATATATATATATATATATATATATATATATATATATATATATATATATATATATATATATATATATATGACATGGACAATAGGTAGATACTGGTTTATCCTGGGGGGGGGGGGGGCTGGTGTTTCTTAAAGGATCAGGTGATTTTAATAAGGAGTAGGGAGTCAGATTTAGAGTCAATCTGTTTTAGGGGGGCTGTGCCACCTCTCCTGTATATAAGCACTTCATTTCTTCCAAGTTATGGTTAGACATTAGAATATTATACGTTTCCCGCAAAAATATAATAAAACAACTTTCTTTTTTCATTTGAATTACCTTAATTGGAAAATTATTCCCAAGATGGCGTCTGTCGCAAAATATTTTTTACAGAATGACAAAAAAAAATACTAACCAGATCCTGAGCCACTGTTAGTCAAATCAATCAGGTCCCGCAAATTATCCACTTGTTGAAGAATGGGGACACTCTGGTCATCCGGACATTCAATATCCAGAGGAAATTTCGTAATGCCCAATCTCTGACGCTGTTGATAAAATGTCAGTGCCAAAAGCCCAATTATACAAATTAGGCCAATTGGACCAGCAATCAGGAGTATAAGCTCCCCAGTTGTCCAATCCTGAGATTTCTCTTGTTGAACTAACGAAAGAAAAGATTAAAGTTGATATAACCAGTAGCTTACCTGTATTGAAGCTTAAGATTAAAGCGTATCTACAAAAGATATACTAGCAGAGATTTGGTTATCAAGCTACTCCATATCTTATTAAATGAATTCTGCACAAGGCGATTTGTTATTGCCTTTTATTTGCTAACTTTATCCAGTTGTTTTTTTTTTATTTTTTTATTTACTTTTTTCGTGTTGAGTAGCTAATTCATATATTCTTTATACCCAACAATTACGAGTCCAGCTCTCCGTCGGGGGTGTATTATTTTCATGCACTATCAATTTATATGCAGAAATTGACTAAATGGATTCACTGATTCAAGTTTGCACTTTTACGAATGCAATTCGCAATCATGAAAGTCAATTTTAGCCTTTGGTGTAAAAACAGGGATATTAAACTGTGTTTCTCCCCTCTGTGGGAGTATTTCAATTTCTTTCAAAATAAATAGGGACCTTCAAGCCCCCAAGCAGGGTCTTCAAGGGTCCCATTGGGGTCAGGTCTCCAAAATCGGGTCCCATTGGGGTCAGGGTCTACAAAATCTTTGAAATTTTTAAAATCCCAATAAATCCCAATATTTTTCATATTCACCCTTTTTTTATGTTTCCAAATTAGCTCGCACCCTCCGAGACTTTAAGCCTCAGGGAATACAATACACTCTCGTGTATGGGGCAGTGCCAAAGGCACTATCACTTCCTATGAATATTTCAATTTTCCGTTCTATTGATGGTCAGTCTACATTTTTCTCTCCATTTCCATCCTTTCCACAGCAGCCATCTACAAGGGGGTCCCGTGACATAAATTCATAAATATCAAGGGAGGGGGTAAAATAGTATTATTAAAAATCTAGGGGGGGGGTAATTTTGTTTTTTTCACTGTTTTTAATGAAAGTGCCAAATAGCCATTTTTCAATGGAAATACCGAAAGGGGGTGTTTTAAAAGTCTAGGAGGAGATCTAGGGAGATAATACCCCCCCCCCCAATTGACGCCACAGCAAGGATAAACTGAGCATGGTGATAGTAACCTACCAATTTTGTATAAAACCCATTTTTAGCGCTTTCGATTAATAAAGATTATTCAGCTAAAATTAAATAAACATTTCCCATAATCTGTTCTTAGATCTTATGTTGAGAACCAGAAAAAAAGGGTAATCCTCTC
Source organism: Artemia franciscana (assembly GCF_032884065.1). NCBI lineage: Eukaryota > Metazoa > Arthropoda > Branchiopoda > Anostraca > Artemiidae > Artemia > Artemia franciscana. The sequence goes on along the minus strand of NC_088874.1, from coordinate 9,667,819 downwards.
TAATAATCAAATACTGGAGCACTGTAAAAGAGATTCGGAATAGCTGATAGATAAAAGAAAACAGCAATGGCAGTGAAAATGAAAAACAAAGTTTAAGGTAAATAAAGAATATGAAATGGCAAAAACTGGGGAAATTTTCAGACAGCCAACAAAGTAAGAGAAATGTAGGTGTTTCAACAATGATCTCCACTATGCCATCCTCAATCCAAGAAAAAAGTAAAGAAACCGAGAGAAATGACCCCCGAGAAACAAGAAAAAAAATAATGAAAATAAGACTGAAGTGAATAAAAGGGGAACCGAAGAGGCGCAATAAAAACGAAGAATTAAAAAGCGAAGTCTTGAGACGAAAATTTTCCTTGACTTTTGCCCCTTTTTCGTTTTGTCCAGTGTGGACTCATAACTCGATCAAAGGAGGGACGGAAAGAATCCACAACAAAAATATCACAATGCCCTCTAAATTAAAAAAATATCGCTCGCAGCGATTTCTTTTTTACTTTGCACCCTTTTTCCTTTTTTCTTCTTCTCATTTTACAAAAAAAGCAAAAGTACAAACATTGATATGCAATTGGTAAACTTTACAAATATGGAAATATTGCTTCAATCCTTTTATAATTATAAAATATTTTAGGTTTAGGCTAAGATTCCGATTAAAAAAAAAAAAAAAAAAACTGAAAAAAAAGAAAAAAAACTTGTCGTATATCGTATAAAGCCTGCCTAACTTTATTTGCACACAGACAAGTACATAATTGTAATCTCCTTTAAAAAAAAAATCAAAAATATTAAAATAAAAAATTACATATTGAAACCAAAGCTTTAGAGTCAAAAATTTTAGTTTATACTTAAATAAGTAAAAGAAATTGCTAGTAGCTTTACCAAGGGGTGGTAAATTTTTTTCTTTAAGGCTTATGTTCCCTATAAAACATGCTATTTTAAGAAAAGGCTATAGCTGCTACATGCAACGAAAGAACAAAATAAGTATATAATTGGATTCATCAATTAAATACCTATTTACCACCCGAGACAGAAATTTTGTATGAGAAAAGGTCTAAACCTGCTGAAAAAGTAGAAAATTTGCGTACTAAAAAGCTTCTTTTTTTTTCAGTAGATTGGTAAAGATAAATCTCAGCTGGCAAAATTGCCGTTTCCAATTGAAACATTAAAAACGTAGGACTGCACAAGAATAACATACCATAAATTTGCACTAGAAACATAAATCTTAATACCAAAATAAACTATTCACCAAAGATAACGGAATCACTAATGACGTCACTTTGTCTTCTATAAATGGTATTTTTAACAGCTTTTCGCAAATTCTTCCTCGTTTCGTTTTATTGGTTTTTACATATTTCACTGCCATGGCTAAAGGACGTATGTGGTACTTAAAAAAAATACAAGTTATTACCAAGGCCATATCCAGAGTGAGGGTTAGGTGGTTTGAAGCTCCCCCAAAATGTCTGTCAGGCCCGCAAAAACGTAAAAAAAAATACATATAAACAAATTTTTTATATTCTCTTTTAAGTTTTTTCTCCTCCTCCCCCCCTCGAACAGAAATCCTGGATACGGTCCTGGTTATTACGCTATAAACAATCCTGAAATAGGTATATAACCTGGCCAAATTTGCAGACTTCACAGAGGGTAGCAGAAAGCGGCCATGAGTTGGACAAACAAGTTTAAATATCCTTAGCTCAAAACTACCTGACATGATTTTATGTTCCTTTTACAAAAAGTCTCAAAATTTAGGCAACACTACAGTATTTTACATATTTGATTTCCTTATTTCTATTCTCCAAGCAGAATTTTAATATGAAAAACTTATTTCCGATCAATTTTCAAAATTGAGTTTGTTTTTTTTTCTTTTTTTGCTTTCAAAAAGTGTAGCATTGCAAACATAGTAGTAAAATTATAAGAATTGTTCAAATGTTCCAAAAGTATGGGCTACAATATAAGACATCAAAATGCTACATTTTTCTGCAAAAGTTTAAGATGGCTAGGGCACGTTTCGCGAATGAAGGACGACAGATTGCCAAAGATTGTCCTTTTCGGCCAACTATGTATGGCCAAACGACAAGCAGGTCGTTTCGGGTTTGGGGGGGAGGATACCGTAAGGAAAGATTAAGGAGAAATCAAAACATCCTGAGAGGGTGTAAAGAGGGAAGTTTTGTATAGATTAGGATGGAAGATGCATTGAACTGTTAGTAGTAGTAGTAGCAGTTTAAATATTCATAATTTGTCAGGTACAACCTTTAGCGGTAACAGCGAGGATATGTTTTAATTTAAGAATTAAGAATTAACGACGCTTCTTGACTACTAAGGTCCCTGCGTCGGCCCTGCAGTGCATTCCTGCAGCGTGATTCGATCTCAGGGTCCCGTATTACCAAGCTAAGGTCAAATCCACTGCACCACCACAGGACAAGGATATGTTTTAATATTAAAGAAGATATGGGCTTGCGAAAAAGGAGCCAAAAGTTGAAAATACCAAAATTAAACATATTTCATCTCTTGGCTAGGTAAGTAGGCCTATTTATTGTAGGCCAAATTTTTGGTAAAATTTATTTTAGTAAAATTTTACTGCTATTATTTGTAATGCTAAGCTTTTAGAAAGCTATAGAATTCAACGATGAATCTGGAAATATATTGATGTAAAACTATATAGTTATACAGTTATTTAGTTAATATAAAATATATTGATGTATTCTTATAGCTTATTTTAGTTCAAACAATTTACTCTTTGCGCATTAAAAGTAGCAACATCGCTGAAACCTAGTAAAGAGCGACTCACAGGCAATGGTAATAGGAGATTTGAACAACCATTAAAGAGAACTGTGTAGTTAAAAAATAATACCATTTGTAGCTGATTCCGTGCGGTAACTAACATTTCGATTAATCTAAATAGTAAAGTTTTTTTTTGAAAACAAATTTATGGGAACTACGAAATTTAGAAAAGCAAATCAACAACTCTTCGATGATCAATCTTGAAAAATATTCCTACTGAATAGAACAGACTAGAAAAACTATAAAAAGGAAAAGTAAAAAACATTCCATTAGAATTTGACAATATGAGCAGAACAAAGATCTAAGAGTATATATCCGCAGAGAGAGAGAGAGAGATAGGGGAGAGGGAGAGGGAGAAATGGAGAGGCGGAGAGAGAGATATGGAGAGAAAAGGAAAAGGCAGCAGAGGGAGAGGGAGATGCGAAGGGAAGGCGACAGGAAAGGAGCAAGATAGAGAAAATGAAATAAACCAAAATGCGGGCAGCAAAATTCAGAAAAAGCACAGTAAACGAGACATGGAATTTTTGACATAATTACAATTTGCCCCCAAAAGCCCCTTCTGGACACGTTCACGTTACCCTAAAGGGATACCTTCAAGGGTCAAAAAAGACAAAGTTTCAGCTGTAATGCTGTTGCAATAGTTGCTGTCATTGCAACAGATTTCCGTCTTGTCAGCTAGTCTCGTTTCACACCATTTTAAGTTAAACTCGCTAATGACAGCATTGCCAGGTAGGCACCTAAAACGGCAAATATAATCGAAGATGATGATCAAGCTCTCATGCTGAAGCTGAGCAGGTCAATTTGTTCAATAGGCAATAAAACGAGTTAGGTCATGCTTAGAATTAAGCTTAAATCAATAATCATGATCTATACTACATCTATCAAGTATATATTCCAGGGCGTTACGTGGCACATTAAAATTATAAGGAAAAAACTGAAATATTTTTTTAAACGAACGGGACTCATAACACTCTAATTTTTATTTCCAAAATACTAAATTAGCAAAAAGGGCGTATAAATTAGATTATTGTCAGTTAATATTAAAAGTATCCAGTAATTTAAACGGTAAGAATTTAGTTTGAATGATATAAGAAACTTCGGCCAGCTACTTATTTCTCTTACCGGTGAGTTTATATGTTTTCTTTAAAACCATGACTCATTAGTGTTTCGTATCTAAAAATCAAGCACGTACGAACGATTTTTTTTTTTGGGGGGGGGGAATGATTTTGGGCAAATACTCCTCCTATTGTACTTTATGGGTTTACATATGTTCCTTAAAACCATGACCCATTAGTGTTTCGTATCTCAAATTCAAGCACGTACGAATGATTTATTTTTGGGGGGAGAGGGATGGAGAAGGATAAATTTATCAAAAGTGCATTAGCAAACAGACTGGATAAAAATTACTACAAGATCTCAATTTTTTTATTGGGTAAGCTTTGAGCCCCCTCGGTACTTGCCTGTTTAAAAAGCATTAACTATATAGGCAACTATCCAGAACCTTCTTTTGGGGGGGGCAATAACGAAAGCAATATGCATCGACAATTTACATAAGAGTTGCCCACAAATTCAAGAATTTTTTGGATTCCGGGGGGGGGGCTAGTCCCCTCCCTCTTCACATGTCTCTTATGGCACAAGATTATAGCTTACCCATTTTTACCTTTTATGAAAAGTTATTGCTAATAGAAAAGTTGCTAATTAGAAAATAATACAAAAATTACAATAGCAGATTCCGAAGATTATATTTATTCCTTTGATCTTCAAAAGAGAGAAATAGCAGCTAAGTAGACCAACCTCCCCCCGATTACACCTTGTCTACGAGTCACCTAATAGAATTCCAAAAATATTTTTACAGCATTAGATTGAAGAACTAGGATGTTAATGCAGTATCCAAAGAGTCAAAACAGTAAAGTGGAGTTCACATGCAGGTTCAACAAGGTATCAATGCCTAAACGTGTATGTCTGACCATGCACTTGTTTAGGCAGAGAAGTACATCACACTGACGATTTTCAATGGTTTTAGATGATGACGGTTTCAATAGTGTTCATTTTATTTTATTGTTCAAGACAAAAAATTATTGTCCTGATAAATCTGTATAATAGCTACTGAAAGGACCTTGGATAGTTTTTACTGTTATTATCAATTATCGTTATCGTTATTATGATCAATTATACTATTGTTATTATCATTATTGTATTATCAATGCCTAAACGTGTATGTCTGACCATGCACTTGTTTAGGCAGAGAAGTACAGCCAGACTATGAACGCCACCTGCAGGAGCATCTGATAAATGTAGTGACAAAAAGATCTTTCTGATTATTAGAATTTGAAATCCTAGACACTGAGTTCTAGACTCTGAGTTCTCACTGATGCATTTGCAAGAATTGGATTATTGCTAAATGTAGATAAATGTGAATTTCTTATATTTAATGGGGTTAGTTCGTCTCATCCTTTGGATTGTAGTTCTTTTTCTGTACCACAAGTCACTTCTTTTCGATGGCTTGGGATTTCTGTTTGCAATTCTCTAAGTTCATTCGTTTTCAGACGATTCGGGATATTCAATTTAAGTTTAAACCGTGGTATTCTGAAATTGTTGGAAATCTTGGACATCTCCGACGACAAGCACTTATAAAGATAATAATAACTTATACTCGAGTATAATTAATAATCGAGTATAACTTATACGAGTATAATAACTTATACTCGAGTTTCTGCGACCATTCTGTGTTATTTTGTGCTGGTTTTTATATGCTTTTGAATAAAGGTGACGTAAAGAGGGTCAAGACGGATTACTATCGGTATTGAAAGTTCTTACTTAATTTACCACGATCATTTCGGAACCGAATGTTAATTTGTAAATATTAGGCAACGGATATTGTTCTCTCAGTGGAAAAACAAAGTTCAAAATTAATTGATGAAGCGTCAATCCACCTTGGTCCTAACAATCATTTTATCCGTCTCTTTTGCTAAATTGTTATTTCTTTTTCTTGTATTTGTGTTTTTTGTGTTATTTGTTTTTGTGTTTTTTTTTAGTAAGTGGGTAAGAAACAAATTATTATTATTATTAAAACCCGATACTTAGCTGTAACTTGTTCCGGTCAAGCAAAGAACTGAACCGGCTGGGAAAAAAAAACGAGAACCGGCTGGATATTGATTTCTGGACAGATACCCGTCAAAGATACGCTAGTTACACATATGAACGCCACGTAAGCACCCTGGAAGTTGAAACGTAAGCGTTGTGTCAAGAATGCAGAAAAAGCACGTGCAATTCGTCATATAACGAAGTCAGCACCGGTTGACTTCAACCGACAAAAAATTGGAAATGGGAGTCATTAAAAAAACAAAAAAAAATCTTGCTCCATGAGATTAATGAAGCAGTAAATTTTCGTCAAAACTTTCTTTCAAGAAATAACATTAATATAAACACAAATTCAGATTGTTATCTAGTTGTCTATTAATGGATGTAAATGGTTTTAGTTTAACATGAACTAATTAAGCAAATGAGTACAATTCCAACCATTGAAATTTAAACTGAAAGATCAAAATTATCTAAAGTTCGCCAATATTTACTTTAAATCAATATTTTACTTTTTATTATCTTACTTTTTGGCTTTTTAGTTTTTACTGTATTACTTTTTATACGTTTTATTTATATATCTACATTTACATTACATTTAGTTTAAATTACTTTAATTTACATTTACTTTAGGTCAAAGTTTATCAATATTTACTAATTAAACCATTATCATTTTTTTCTTGAAAGACAAATCTCCCTCTCCTTCTAATGAAATCAGACTTTTCAAATTACGGCGCATAACGGTGCTGAACTCGCATATGACTCCAAATCCTATATTAATATTAAAAAATAGTGCTGATACGTAGCAAAATAAGAATAAAACATTGATTTTAAAATATTTATAATGGCCCAACACCTAGAAAGGTTCTTTTTGTACCTTCCTCCGGCACCAAGAATGGTGTCAATTCCACATTGCAAAAATCACGATCATGGCAACATTTAATTGCTGTTGTATGTCGATTAGTTTTCCGTACTTGACAACCAATTGGATGTTGAAAAATTCCTCCGATTGACTCGTGTGAAAGACACCTGAACATAAACAGGGCCCTAATTACACTACGCCTCAAAGGGATAGAACGTCATCTATTTAGATCAAAAATAAATTGTAAGTTTTTCAATGCTTAAATATAGTTGTTATCATTGAGCAAGTGAAAGCATTCCGAACCTTTAAATAGTAAAGTACTGGCCATAGAAAACTTAAAAAACTTACAGTAGGAAAATAAGACATCTCAGTAAACACTCAACCGTCACAAATTTAAATACACAAGCTAAAAAGTCTGTCCGACGACCGAGAAAAAACATTGAGAATACTACTTTGTGAGGACTGGAGGAAAAATAGTTTGCCCCCTTTCCCCAAAATTTTAAGGCCTCTCAAAAAAAAGAAAAACTTTTCCTGGAAGTTTCAACCCGATCCCTAGCAGTGTATACTTATGAAACTACGTATATTAAAGTCGTCACTTTTGAACTATTAACTAAACGTTATTTCCATAATGAGATCTAGTAGCTAGCCTTTAGGCAAAAAAACTTATACTCTTTTGTGAGTATCTAGAAACCAACTGACTGAATTGCTAGACCTCCACTCTCCGAGAATACTAGTCCTACGTACTCTTAAACATCCCTTTATAGTTTCTAGATTAGACACTGGCTGGGTGGGTTTCAACAATATTGTTAATTATGTATATTAGATATTTTTATAGTTTCCATTTAAATACACTACACTTACTCATTAGGCCTGCTGTATCAATTTGTCATACTCAAGCTCAGTGCCAACGTTCAAAGTTAGATTGGCTCAGTGGCTCAGTGCTCGTTGGCTCAGTGCCAACGTTCAAATATTTAAATGTACCCTTTTTCATCATTACCATCACAAGCTACATTCCTTTGGCTTTTTACCTTTGCTAAAAAAAAAACTATAAATTTATTTTTCTATGGAGATGAACGAATTTTCATGTTATTATTTGCCATATACTGTCACTGATTTTGTACTGATTTTGCAATAGCTGAAGATGGTGAGAATATCGGAAAAGTAATTCTAATTAGTTTACCAGGATTGCTGATTTTGTTCAAGGTCAATTGCTGACATCTGAAAAACCGTATTATCTCTCGTTAGCTACGATTCAAAACGGATTTCAATACTCCTTTTTTTTCTTTTTTTTTGTTAATAAAGACGTCAATTGGAGGAGGAGCAGGAGAAATTGGCCCCTAGTTTCTCCCTAGAGTTAGAAAAAAATATATTCTTTTAAAGGTATTTCCACTTTAAATGTCTGTTCATTTTCACTGAGGGCATTTATTTAAAAAATTCCCCAATCCTAGGTTCTGAAAATAAGTTTTGCCCTCCGTATCACCCTACATTTCACGAATTGAAGCTAACATTTTTTTTTCTTGACAGAAAAAAACATGATTGCTGTTTTTCAGACTTTGTAAAATACATCCTTCGAGAAGAACCCAAAACAGGCAAGTATCTTGAGATTATAAATTTGCACAAAAAAGGACACCTTATTTAGTTATTAGTCAGATTCATGATTCGGCCCGACTCACTAATTGATTTTATACTGAACTGTCTGTCACTGATATGAGTTGTTGATCTGAGTTACAATGTTTAGTTCCCTTTATTCGTAGCTACATGTGTGATCGAAGGTCCCCGATTTGGAATTTCCTTTTTCACGCTCCCCCTATTGTATTTTATAGGTTTATATAAATTATCATTATAAATATGTTCCGCAATGCTGTCTTTACTACCCAATGATCCAAAACCAGGATTACTAAAAAGTTACTTCACTTAGTGCACCCCTGCTATTGCAATTCAAAACCCGCTATGTGAGTTTTTCTTAAATTGACATTCATAGTCCATAGCCAAAGAGAGAATGAGATATTATTTTCCCATAGTTCTGAGGCGAGTAAAGGTACTTTAATTTTATTGGTTTACGGCTTTGGAGTACTTCTGTAACCCAATTGCATTATTCCTTGTTTCTGGAGAGACAGCTAATCCTCTTTCAAAAACCTGAATGCTCTGAAAATCTCATGTAAAAATTTTAAACCAGTAGAAGAACGAAAAGTTTAATTCTATTGATTGATTCGTCTGTGATAAAATTTAAACCAATGAAGAAAAAAAAGAGCGTTGGAGTCGCAAGTTTTTTTATTACCAAATTATGTTTCTCAATGCTACAGTCTTGAGCTCATCGGATTATCATGGATAAAAAAAAATCTTTTTCATAAAAACAATTAATAACACTATATTTAATCGGTAAGCTTCCGCAACTCCCAGCCATTGGCAAATCTAAAAACAATCACGTGGTACTATTACCCATGCACTTATTTATGCGGGGTAATTTTGCAATCAGTCAATTGGTTTCCAATCATCGGAAGGTGTTGACCTTTTTTTAAGTCTGAAGATAGGCGAACATAGCATACAGTGCCATTTCATTCATACACGAAATGATGTTTTCATTCATACATGAAATTGTATAGTTTGGTAAGCAAAACCTGTTTTGTCTCATAACAAGGAAATCCAATTGAAAATCTCAATCTTTTTTTTAGGGGAGAGGTAGGGAGAAGATTCAGATTTTGTAAGGAGGAGCAAAACATTTTCCTGTTGTCCGACAGACTCTTTGCCAAGTAATTAATAATGATAAGCTAAAGAAACTCTTTAGCTGTTTTTATCTATAAAATTGATGTCATGTAGCATATAGGAACCTTCACAATGATAACGCAAGACTTTATGTTACGTTTAACATTAAGGTTGTTACGTTTCATATTACGGTTCTCACATTTATCTCCCTTCACACTGGAAAGCTGTTTTGTTATAATGGAATTTAACACCATTACACACAAAGATCACATTGATCATTCGCAGAGGATTTGAATTTGCATTACATGGCACCAGTAATGATTTGGTACTCACTGCTGCAGCTACCCTTAAATTGCTTACACATATTAGTTAGGCATATACCTACCATACATTAATAAATGACTTCATACATAGACCAACATATCCACAAGTAACAAGATATAAAAAGAAGCTTGACCTATTATAAAGCTAGCAATCAGCAGCACCAATTTACGAGAATATAAGAGGGGGGGGAGCAAAGACTGTTTTTGATTTTGTCATAAAGATACAAAAAGGTATTTTTCAAATCTGGGAGGGAGCATTGTTTTTGATATTTTTATAAAAAATACCAAAAAAGGATATTTTCACAAGCTGGGGAAGGATTACTTCCTTGTAATCAGCAAGTCTAATCAGCAAGAAAAGCATGTTGTCCCATTTCTTATATGTTTTGTAAGGGAAAAGTTTCAAAGTTGTCCAAACCTCTGGATGTGCTTCGCCGAGTTAAAAACCTAGTATCCCAGAAAATTCTTCGATTGCTTTATTTTGCTATTTTTTACCCGTTCATTTGTTATGGTTGCTCAGTAGGGGCTAGTAAGTTTGTGTCCTGCTATAGAAAAATCCATAATAAAGCCGTTAAACTTTTGTCACCTAAAACTTTGTTTACTCATAATATTAATGAACTTTACACTAAAAATCAACTTTATGATATTTCAAAAACAAGAGATTACCAAGTTAGTATTTTCACATATAAATTTATCAGTAATATTCTTCCCTCTTCTTTCGAAAAATTGTTCTCCATTAATACTGATCTAAATTCTAAATAGCCATGATACAGGACGGGCATCAAATCTGGTACACCCATTTAGAAATACAGTTAGAGCTTCTTTTGTAGTTAGGAATTTTGACCCCTATGTATGGGATATTATTCCAATTGAAATAAGAAATTCGAGTCGTCTGATATCCTTCAATCCTGCAGTTAAGAGATTTTTCTTTGCAAAAGAATAGTATGTTTGTATGTGTGTGTATGTAATTTACATGTTTATATGTGGTAATATGTAGAGAAGATTGCCACCTGCTGCCAACAAACCCTTTGGGGCTTTCTTAGCAGGTGCTGCAAAGTGTTTTGTATACATTTTTAGAATAAAATTTATCTTATCTATCTTATCTTTCTATTTTCAATTTTCTTTACTTGAAAGTAGGATTCCTTGATCTATACAAAAATTTTAAAGCTTCTAAAAATTCAAATAGTTTTTCCTCATAAAGACTCATTTCTTGCGTCAAGGATCTTGTACTTCGTTACGTCTTGTGATTTAGTTAAGCAAGCTCTTGTGTAGCGTCACTAAGCCTTGCTGAGTCCAGTGTGAGGGGGAGAACGTAACGCCAAAACGCAATGTGAAGGGTCCATCATACCTTTTAAATAAACGCAGCTAACCTTATTTGCGAGAGGCCGTAATTTATAGAAAAGGCCAAATTACTCCATGAACGATTTGTTAGAAAGACCAAAATGCATTCACTTGATATGAAATTAGGTCAATTTAGGAAGAATTATAAAAAAAAAGTATTAAAACGTATTTAAAATAGACAAGAATTAGTTTTTGAGCACTCTACAGCAAGAAGAAGAACTTCACTAGACTACATAATTTTAGTGGTGTAGATATCAGAATAATTAAACTTCAAGTTTTTTCTAATATTTCTAAACACCTAGCAAACACATTTTTACCTTTAACCCAAACTTATTGAAATTAGTACAACAATTTAGCCATGTTTATTTATGCAAATACAAGTGTTTATCAATAAACATATGCCTAGCCTTCTCATGGGATATCCAATTCAAATTATGAACTACTCTACATTTACATTGAGGGGTCAAACACCGTATAACAAATTAACACCGTATTCCACTCTTGAAAATCTTTGTGAAACACCTTAAAGTCCCCCTTTTAAATATTGGAGTAAATTTTCTAGGTCGTAACGTAACTGGCAAAACCATTAACCATCACTCCATGCATTGTCAATCATAAAAAGCTGAGACTTCAAAATGCAATTAACTCGCACAATAGAACGAAACAACAATCAATCGGAGATGAAGGCCAGAAAATTTTTGGTTGCTTTGGAGACATCCATTTTTGATGGGGATTATATAAACTTATTATTTTAAAAAGAATATAGTCTTTAAAATGTGAATTTTCATTAAAGAGTGAGTTTAAGATACAACCTGTAAGCTAGGGGAGCGGAGGTTTAAGACTGATGAGTATCTAACGTGTATTTCATTCCCTTGAGCGTATTTCAATTTATTTAAAACACAAATAAAACAAACAATCTAAGATTCACCAATTTTTTTTCGAAAAAAAAATTCCGATAATTGTATAGATGTATACGAAAATAAAGCTGGTAAATTCGCTTAAACTAGCCCAGCGGGGTATTTTTGGCGATAAATTTTGGCGGGGTATTTCCGCAATATTCGTGCCGACATAACGAAAAAAAAACTTACTGGCGTACTCAGCGACCTTATCCTAAAATTAATTTAGTCTCTTTTGAGAAATATGTAAAATTTTCGAGTTCATTTTGTAAAGTGTCAACTTTTCATAGTAACACATTTATAAAAAAAATTGCTTTTTGTTGAATTATCCATATTCATAACAAACATGTATTTTTAATATGTCTTTCTTTCCTTCTTGAAATTGAAATTTTTTAAAAGACGAAGAGTACCTCGTCGTTTATGCGGTTGTCCAATGAACTCCTCGTATATCTCCCTTGACAATAAAAAATAGCTAGGGAGGTTTTCCAAAAAAACAAAAACTTTTCAAGTTTTACCCGCTTTTAATGGTGTCATCCACTCAAACCTCTGACATTGCAAAACAGATAAAATTATCCCTGATTTTCTTCTTTTTTTATATGTAAATCTGACAAATATTTGTACATGTTGCATCATATCTGTTACAGATCACCAAGTTCTTAATGTTTGAATTTATGACTTAAATATACCATAATTTTTTATCTTTTTCCGCTTTATTCATTATCATTACCAAGGAAACAAATGCTGGTAAGTTTGTTTGTTGTTTTTTACCCTAAAATGTTTCCTACCCTCAATGTTTTGACACACAAAATTTTTCAAACAGGCATGTTTGAACCTTTGAGTCACCAAAATAAATTCCGGCATGTGTGCATCTTATGAACTGTCGCTTCTTATTAAGTAGAAAAGATAACTCATGAAAAATATTATAAATTGTCTTATTAAAGATGTATTTATTTATTTATTTCATTAATTTACTTAAAAATCATTTTTTTTTTATTTATTCATCTATTAATTAAATATTTGTGAATTAATCAATGACTAAACTATTTACAAATAAATTAAGTCTATTTATAAAAAACACAAGAAATATTTACGATTATTTAGATAGAAATATCTAATTCGTATTTTTAATTGACCTCTCCCCCAAATAAACCCCAGTGTGCGTGTGTGACACAGAAGGACGTCTCATTTTAGACGAAACAGTTTCTTAACAAAACAAAATTGCGACCAACTATATATTCAGTTCATCATGTCTCTTTTTCTCAACTTCATAATTTACAAATTTGTGATTTCAATTAAGTGAAAGATGGGCGGAGCCTGCCAAGTATGAGAAAAAGAACCACAGGAAATATATGCACACGCTTGTTTATTAGACTTGGAAAATTTTCGTCACTAATTAGAAAAATAAACTTAATGAAAGGGGTGCCAAAGAAGCTGGAACCAAGAGCTATTCAGTATTTGTTGCTAGAGTATGTAACTTGATGGCTCGGGCATGGTATTTTTTATATCTGACAAGGCACTCAAATCCAATGAAAATTCTAGGTCATCATTCCTGCCCTCGAACGGCTAAAAATACAAGTATTCAAAACACACAATACAGCAGTTCTTTAGAAGTACAATATTTAAAATTGTTTTCCCCCTTCCATACCAAATAACATCCTTGACCAGCATATAACTGAAAAAAAATATACCGACAAGAATTTTTAATAAAGATAGGAATGATTTTCATCAATAGTTCTTACAGAAAGTTCGTTTTTCAAATCTATAGTCTGAAATGATTACTTTATTGTAGAATAATTCACTTCACGATTCACTTATTTCAAATAACTGGCTTCGCAACAAAAGAAATTGCTCCAATACGTAGTAACCATTAAATGGTGTTCAGAAAGACACACATATTTTTTCAATATCTTAATACAATTAATACAAATGCTACTTTATCATTATCTTTATTACTGTAGTTTTTAGAAAATGATTAGTTCATCTAGTCAACTTTTTTTCTCTTGAGAATTTTCAAATCAATCATCAAAATTAGGAGTAAGACAAATAAATTTGTATAAGTCAAATGCGCTATCAAAGGCTTATACTGGAAATACATTCTGACGCATTAAAGAATTTAGGATAGGCCTAACATGTATTTAGTCATATTATCAAGTTCTATTCATTTATTGGAATCAAGGAATAAAAAAATCACGCGGCCACTTTTTCCTGCCAAAATACTCCGTTGAAGTCTCAAGCCAAAAAAAATTACAAAAAAAAAGAAATTGGCAAGTCTTTCTTCTTTCTACAAAGTGCAGCCACCCAAGTTAGTTACAAAATTATCGAAAGTGCCGTTAGAACGGTATAAACACAAATTCGGGTTAGTTCCAGCGGAAAACCACAAGACAGGCAAAAGTACCTCCGACCAACAATTCAGCCTCAAGTGACGGTTTAAGTTCAGCATTGCAGAGATCATGACTGGAGCAGCAAGTTAACGCGAACACATCTTTACCAGTTTTGCTCGGACGACAAGACACAGGGTCTTCCGGCGGGAAAAACTTGGCCTTGTTGAGGCACCTTTTAAACAAGACATTCTTAGATACAAGCAGTCATGCATGAAGTGATGGTCTAGGATGTCACTTTTCCCTGCTGCTTCTTCGCAGCTTAGCTTACTTTATTACTATAGTTTCAATTATAGGCTATTGGTTTATATGTCGGGGTTGAAAACAGGTAAAGGAGCTACAACGAGGTTATTTTCCAGAAAGGAGTCTTATTCTTTCAATTGCTGCTACTTGTGCAGTATTTATATGTAATTTTGTCTCTAGGATGGTGGGGAGGGGGCTAAACCTAGCATATCTTGGTAATGTTGTGTACTAAAGTAAAGAAATGACAATTATAAAGACGGGTATTACATTTTAATAAAGACAATGAAAAAGAAATCCAGAAAATTCGATTTCAGATCAGAAAATCTTTCTCAACAGAAAGGAAATATAAGAAGAAAAAAAAGGCAAGAAAAACCGAAATTAAAGTCAATTAAAGATAGTCTAAACAAATCAAAAGAAAAATGACAAACCACTCACATCTAATCAAAATTAAATTACGAAGTGAATAACAGTTGCCAAATTATAAGTCAAACTGAGGGAGTAAATTGAAGAGGAGCTTCTCACTGAAGAAAGTTGAAGAAGAATTAGATCTTTGATGGTTGAAGAATTTATATGGAGTTGTTCATTTTAAATTCTACTACTACTACTCAATGCAGAACCAAGGCCCTGAGGCCAACACATGGTCCTCCTTCATCCCAATATATTTAAAGCCTCTCAATTTATACCCTCCCGAGAAGTTCCAATATCCCTCAAATCCTTTCTTACGACCTCCTCCCGCTCTATTTTGGTTTGACCCTAGATGGTTAACGAAAAAGGACGATCTTTGGCAATCTGTGATCCTTCATCTGCAGAATATGCCCTAGCCATATTACCCTTTCTTTCGTTATATCCCTAGAAACCAGAATTGAACCGCATTTTTCGAACTGCCAACTATATGGAATACGGTCAGTCAGCCGAGTAACCAAAACAATCCGTAGTCATTTCCTCTGAAAAACATCTAATAAATCCTCATCTGTTGTTTGGAGCACCCATATTTCAGAACCATACTTGACCACTCGTAGAGTAAAAATATTCTAATTCTTTTGTTTGTAAACTTATCTTCCTATACTTCAAGAATTTTTTCACCTGTGAAAAAACACCTTGGGTCTTGGCTACTCTACTTTTAACATCTTCACTGCATCCACCATCTAGGTGGTGGCTATAATAAGAAAACACATTTGCAATCCAACGCTATAGGAATCCGTCGTTTCTGATGATGGGACAAATTCTGTCCCCTGTGAAGCCCAGAAACCTAAACCGATCATTTTTTCTTTAATTCATCAGCCATCAAAGATCAAGGCTCACTTAAAGCTTTTTTTGTTTACATATTGTGGGGAAACTATATGCAGGAGAGATTTTTTTTTCTAACACAAAATAGAAGTTTTTCCTCGAGATTCCTTAGATATACCTACAAGATCAGTTTCTCTGGGGACATTATCGCAACATTAACGTGTACTCTGCTATTGTATATTATATAATATATGTGTGTTTACCAATTTTGCATGTTATGTTTTTATCACGAGTCATACTAGTCGAGTTACTGGCCAACTATAATTGAAATTCAGTGTCAACAAGGGGGGAGAGTTCGAGCCCTAGTGTTGCTGATAATTACCTTTGAAACGAGGGACAGTGGTGTGACTCTGTAAGCTCAGCCAGAATCAACCCAGCTCTAAATTGGTACCTTGAGAAACCTGGGGGACAAAATTTGACCACGCATTGCACTCCCAGTCATAGAAACAGAGTCAGGAGATCAGTAGCTGCACAACCAGTTGGCAAAAATGTTAAGTTTTAAGTTTTTATAATTGAAATTCGATTAGTGCTGCTTTGATCGCAGAGAGCATAGTTCATGCTGCATATTAATTGCATCGGTGAATATGGTCGACTTTAAAATGGCACCGCCCATTGAGAGACAATTTTCACCTTTTGTTATCTTTGCTTTACAAAAGATATTAGTAAATCCATAAATACGGTAGCAAATAGCATCTCGCAGAATTAAGACCCAAGATGCCTTCAATAGGCTTAACTTACAAGAATTGACTAGTTTGGCAAAGTGTTCCTCTCTAAGACTCTAGGCCTACCCAGGGCATGGGTAGGCTGAGGTCCCTTGCTGAGGTCAAGGTCCCTTGCTGAGGTCAAGGGACCTCAGCAAGTTTATAAGCCAAGATTTAAATTCTTCAAAGCAATACACTATTTTCATATATTCTTACGAAGGCTTACAAAAAAGGATGCAGCAGAATTTGAAATGCCTTCTTGAGCCCTAATGTTGAGGTAAGTCCATTCTTGAAAGTTTCATTTATCTAGAGCAAAAATTTTACAGTTTTTGAGAAGTTAATGCACTGGAAGAGGGAGGGTTGGAGGTAAACACTTCAGTAGGTCCAATGATTTAAAGTTCATCTGTGCAATGTAATTATTTTTCAAGTTAGCGAAGTCCCTCTTTTATGCTTATATTTTTGTCCTTCGTTCGTCAGTACTTTTGAAAAGCTCCGACAGCCGTGTACCCATAAAAAAATATTAAAATGAAGGGTTTTATCCCTTCAGGGCAAGTGAAACACTACAGCTGCAATTCACACTAGAGTAGAAAATTCATATCTTAAAGGACCAATATTTTAATCTAAAATATTGCTCAAAAAACATGATTCCTGAGCCATAGCTTCATTCACTCATCTGTGTTTTAACTACATATTTTTAAATATAATTAACTCCATTCTAGGTCAGTACCAATCATGTAGATGATATAACTTTTGTTATTAATCAACATTTCCTTGACGTGATATTTATTGTTATTTGGTGTGGCTGAATATATTAGGAAGAAAACTTAAAGAACCTCTATTTTTCAATCAGAATTACTTTTACCAAAAATATCTCACATAAATTAGGCTATAACATTTTTTAATAAAAATTTGTTGATGGCAAAGGAAGATGGAATAAAGGAAATCATTGACGTGACAAGGGAAGTGGGTACTGCAACATAAAAAGTCTTTCCATACCTACAGGCATATTTCTCTACACCTGGGATGGAGAAAAACACCATTGCCAAGGGGAACTAAACTGAAATAGAGTCAACATATCTAGTACCTGAAAAACACATCTGAACCAACGTTCAGAACCAAATTCAACTTTGCGTCTCATAAAACGAAAGCTTTTTTGCCTGATGACCAATGGTCTGTGTAGTGCAGGTACCAATCTTCTGATTTTCTGCCATCAGCAGAGAGTGCAATCCATGGTCGGGGCAAATCATCTGATGCTTCCCATGTTTTCCAACAAATTTCTCCAAGTATCCATTTACATCTTGGTCGACTCTGGCTGAGCTTATAGAGACACACCATGACTCTTACCTAACCTACTGCCCTAGCGTTTCACTTTTAACAACCGATTAGGTTCTAAAAGGTGAAGATATTTGTCTCCAGAAATAAGGAAAAAATCTTATTTGGCTATAAAACTAGATCACAGATGTAACCCAATGAAATCAAAGCATAATTTTTACCAAGGGATTACAGGAGCATAATCTTTATTTGTATCTTTGCTTCAGCCATTTTTCCATGATGGCATATCCTAGAATGTTGGCACATGATCAAATAATTCAGTTACCAACTTCCCCAGTCCAACGTTTTATAAAATAAACAAGAAAGAAAAGGGTAATGAATAGGATATGGTACTGGTGTTGATTGCTGTATAAGAATGTTGTATACAAGCATAAAACTTATATACTTAACAGGCTTAATTACTTAACAAGCAATTTCATTTTTTTTTATTTTATTTAGGCTTAATTACTTATATACAACTTATTAAGCGTTATACAATTTACACACTTAAATGATGTTTAATGTATGAAGAATGTCATTTTGTTTTTACATTTACTTTCAGTTTGAGCACATAAAATATATATTATCAGATCCTAGTAAGCTACAGTTATTTAAAATAGCCTAATGAACTGTATTTAACAACAAAAAACAAGTCAATTCGAAGTGTTGGTTTGCAGTTTCAAAGTCCTTTCTTACCAGATGAGAAATTAAAATACCAGATGAGAATTTAAAATTTAATTAAAACCTTTTATTATAAAATCTCAAAACATTAAAAGTGTAGTTATATATATTACAGTTATGCATATGTATATATATATATATATATATATATATATATATATATATATATATATATATATATATATATATATATATACAGCAATAACAAAACAATAACAGCTTTCACAGAGTTTTTAATTTTACAAATAGGGAGGCTTACTTATAAGAGGAAAATACCCCTTGCATCCCCCAAAGGCATCTACATTATCTAACCAAAGCATATTTTATTCATTAAGCAAGGAAGACAGTAACAGTTTTCACATCTTTATCCATTTTATAAGTAGGGAGGCTTCCTTTAGAGAGAGTAATACCTCTAGTGACCCTAAAGTTTATATATATTTATCTACCCAAAGCAACTATCTGTTAGGAAACTTGGTATAAAATCTACATGTAGGCTATTCTTTAACAAAATAAAACATTGCATAAGTTTACCTGTATTCATGAACAATAGAACCAGTAGGCTTTTTTATAGTAGCAGTGAAGCAAACCCCATCAGTTTCACATGTGTTGTTTAAGCAATCTTCTGAATCCAAGTCACATCTACATTTTAGTAGACCTAAAAAGTAATAAAATTTCTTCTGTCAGAGATGTAAAAATGAGAATCAAAGATAAATCATACTAAGCAATGTTTCCACTACCCCTGAATCTTTTTGATGCTTCCCTTAACTCCAACAAATAAAAATGAGTTCTTTGAAGCCTGCTCAAAGATAGCCTTTGCTGGTAAATACACAATCGTTCAGCACAAAGAACACATTATGAGTTTAAATTATTAAATTAATAATTAGCAATTGATAATAAGATAAATTATTCTAAGTATTGTTTCAACTCTCCCTGAATTTTTGGGGTTTCTCTATATTTTCCCAAATGAAAATGGGTTCTATAAAATGTGCCTGAAGATAGTATTTGTGTGGTAAATACACAGTCATTCAGCACAAAGCACACATCATGGGTTCAAATTAATAATTAGTGATTAATAATAAGACAAATCATTCTAAGTATTGTTTCCACTCTCCCTGAATTTTTGTTGTTTCTCTGTTTCTAAAGATTCCTATATTCATTCCAATTCATTGCAAAAACAGACAAGTAGGGAGACTGGAGTTATCCTGGACAGCTACATTTGGGAAGCTATGTTCAGGAAACTATTTAACCAATTGGTTACTTCAAAGTCTTAAACTACCAGTTTTACCCTGAAGTTACCTTCAGATCTGTTTTACCCTTGATTTGTAATAGTTTAGAAACAAATTTGGTCTATATATTTGCACATCAGGGGGTGGGGGTAAAGCATAGCATATATTAAATACATAAACTAACCATTGCTGTATTTTTTTTTTTTTTTTTTTTTTTATGTGTTTGTGCACATCAAATTTTAATGAGAAGAGAAATCACCAGTGCAACAGCACAAACACATAAAAAAATAAAGCAATGGTTAGTTACGTATTTAATATATGCTATACTTTACCCCCACCCCCTGATGTGCAAATATATAGCCCAAATTTGTTTCTAAACTATTACAGATTTGTAATGACCCCATATATAGGTCATTTTTAAGAGGTCAAAAATAGCTTAAATCTGAATTTCTGGTAGAAGTGATTTTTATATTTGGAAAAAGCATAAAAAAAGGCATTGAGTAATATATTCACTTTATATGAAAGCCAGTAATACTGTTTGCTCTAATTTTACCCAAGAAAATTGGTTTTCAGCTTCACAACTTTGCACAACAACATCAGCTTCACAACAACACACATAATCAGCTTCAATCCTAATTTATAAGGTTTTAAAGATATGCAAGTACATTTCCTAAATTTTGAAAGAAAAAAACATTGATATGGCTCAGAATTCTACTCAAATAACAGAAATTGAATTTCAGAACTAATAGCAGAGAAAAAGCAACTGCTAACTGAAAATTAATGTAAAATGCTGTTTTCTCAAAATTTTGATAGATATAGACCTGTCATGTAGGCAAATCTCAGGACCCTCTAGAGGGAGAAGGAGTAGAGGTGGGTACTTTAAAATACCTCAATAACTTCCCAGGATATACTTTAGCCTGTAGACCCATCACAAAAAGTTTCATTTTCTTAACCTAACCCCTTTCCAAGATTGCAAGATTTCCAATATAGCAAGAAGTCACTGAACTAGAATTTTACCCTCAAATGCTACAGGCAAGGAAGCAAGTGATGTTTTCTTCTAGGTGGGCCTAATTGTAGCCTATTTTGATTTATTAACATCAAAATATGGTATGATTTATCAAGCTTGTGCAACATACTAAAAAATATATAAGCTACTATAAAAGATAATTTTATTCATAATATGTGCTACATCCAGAATTTTGCATTGTCTGAGTTGCCTATGCTCCTTACAATTTTACCATACTTAGATTTTTACATGAAGAGGCTAATCAGAATTTTATCCAAAGAGGCTGATATGAATTTTACCTGAAGAGGCTGGTAGTTGAAAGAAGGCCTAAAGGGGCTATGCTGATCAGACAGAACAGCAAAATTGCAAAAAAAGTAAACAGTGGGAAGAGTTGGTTTGACAAATTAACCTACCTTGTGCAAAATTAGACGTAAAGAAGACCAATGTAAAAATAAATCCAATAGCAGCTTTCAAGTCCATATTGAATTAGGAAGGAAAAAATGAAACAGGTGTCAACTTTTTATAACACCATGACACTTTTTCATTTCTTCTTCTTCTATTAGAGCTAACTTGGCTTTCTGAAGGAACTCAAATTTTTAATTCATTAAATTATAGAAGTCTATTTCTTCTTGAATGTGATATAAAAATACTACACATGTCAGCATCTACCATCTAATTTAAGAAAATAATAGGTAGCGTGATAGGCCATGCAAATCAGAAACTCACTATAGTGGGTTGGTTTTAGCTAGTTAGGCAATTGACATTGGTTTACATAAGTTCTATCGACATAACGTAATTTCTTACTAGTCAACTACTTTTAAAAGCCAGATAAATTTTAAGCTTATAAACGAAAGTCCTTGAGTAGCAATGCTAAAGACCTGTATTTTGTATAATGAGAGCACGGTTTCAGACAAATTTAATGTTGCTAGTAAATTAATTCAGACTAGCGTATTCATATTTCTTGTACTATGAGTACTGTATCAAAATGTCTCAATACATGGTCTCATAATCTTTGACATTGGAAGGTTTTATATGAGTATTTTTAATGCTTTTAAACTAATCGGCAGTCTGAGGGCTTTTTTCAAACCAGTTTGAGCCGAAATTCCAATTTTGTGGCCGATGTTTACATCTTGCTATAATGACAATAGATCTTGCTATAATCTTGAATAGAGTATTGGTACTCAAATATTTTTCCTAAATTTTTATTCAATGTATCTCTGTATGCTTAATAAGTTAAAAAAAACTTTTATTTGAGACTGTGAGAAATTCAGTTTTATTAGCAGTAACTTCCACTTTTGAGAAAAGCCTATGCAAGGGTATATATTGTAACAATAACCTGAATGATTTGCAATTCACCTAAGACATAGTTTAAATATATTTTCAATATTTCTTTGCTCCATAAGTATCTTATAAAATAATAAGTATTTTTACTTATATTTTCAAGTAAAATAAAGAGCAAAAAAGTAAAGTGCGTTAGGTTTTCACCAAATGGTGCTATCTAAGGAAATATTGCGGCTAGTGGAACCGTTACTTTCGAAAATTTATCTTAAATAAAATAAAAAGACTTCTGAATGTACAGACAAGCAATACAAACTAAAATAATAGGTTCTTCACATATCTTGCGTTGCTAGATTTATTAAGGCTATCCAATTTATATTCGGCTATCTGGCTTTTATAAGTTTTGGGCGGCCGGTAATTTTTCTCTTATTTGTGGTAATTTCTGTTTGTTTTAAGTTTGACCAGATTTATTAATTTGGCTTTTCTTCAATGAAAGAATACTTTTCATTTATCAACTTTATTCACTGGATTCGAGGATCTGTAGAAACTTCATTTGATAAAATCGATAAATAGCTTTTATTGAATACGAGTTAGAGTCAACTGTGTAGCTTCGCGTCCGTGTTTTAGCTCTGATAATCTTTAAAAAAAAAAAAATAGAAAAATCTCCTCAAGAGAATGTGAGTTGCTTTAAGTTTCCAAAGCTTTACCATAAAACAGGCAGCAATATTAGGTAGCATGTCCTAAGCAGGACTTCTATTAAAAGATGGTCAAGATGGACAGAAGAAGGCCTAGGGTCAAAAACGACTTATAGGTTTCTAGCAGAAGAGGATCTTCGCGGCACATATACCAATAAAGAGCAGCTCAGAAATAATTTGCCAGAGGACGAACATCATCAGCCGTCTTAACGGCGTCAATTCTAAAGATGAAAATGCACGACTTATGGTGAAGAAATAAGCTACTCTTGTGTAAAGCTGACCATCCAAAAGTAATTTCATGGTATTAATTTTAATAGTTTCATCACATTTTACTATTCAACAAACCACCAATATATATATATATATATATATATATATATATATATATATATATATATATATATATATATATATATATATATATATATATATATATATATATATATATATATATACGTAAAGTGACAAATAAAAAGTTTAAGCAGGGATAAGTCTTTTTAAAAGACAGTGATAAATTTCACAAAAATACTAGATATTTCGTGTTCTTTTATTAAATAAAATAGTAGATATTATTTAAGTAAAGTGAAACATCTGCACAGTTTTGTAGTTCTGCAAAGACATAAATAAGATTAGGAGTTTGTTACAGGGTAATTCAAGCATGAAAATTATTGATTTAAGGCGGATTTTTTCCTTTTAAAGCTAAATAATATGAAAAATAACTCTAAAAAGGACCCTACGTATTATTAAATGTTGCTATTTAGTTAGTATTTTTGGCACAATAGATTAAAAAAAGAAAATTAATAGAATAACCTTCTGAGTTTTAAAAATATTCATGGATGATATATCTTTTGTTTTCAAATTTTTAAGGTAGGCGACATTTGAGAAGAAATGTTGCTCCCATTGGTACATTGTCTTCGTTTCTATGATCCATCAGTGTTAACGAAGTTTTTAAGAAGGGGTGGATTAAGGGCGATTGGGCCCGATTGGGCACCTTGTTTTAAAGTGCCTGGCGCTGGCATCAAATGAACATTTTTTTACATTATTATATAGCCTATTCTTGAAAACCCCAGTAAGTGTTGCTTTCGAAGATAGATCATTTTCCAGGCTAAAACAAATTAAGAATCAAGATAGATTGATTGGCTTATCAATTACATCGATTGAAAGTAAGACTCGAGGAATTGAGATTTTCAGTCAGTTTTAGAAGAATCTATAGAACAAAGACATGGAAATATTGTAATTCATATAATCATAATCGGTGATATAAATTTCAAAAGGCACTTTGATCAGCTTCATAATATCTAGAAGAAAAGAAAACGATTAACGTAAGTTCAAAATGAGGACAAAAAAAACATGAGCTCAAAATAAACAAATCGGACCATCCAATGAGACAAAATTAAGAGAGCCACCTGAGAAATGTAAATGTGCGGGTGTAAATGAACAACCTGGACCATCAATCCAGCAGCACAGCCATCACAGACGCTCTGAAGGTAACTTTGAACCACATTCATATGGACAAATGTGCATTTATAGACCCTGTTGTTGTTGGTAAAGGACATCTTGTATATTTTATGAATTATAGGATCTATCGTAATTCAACGTATCTCTTAATAGAAATATTGCAATACACAAACAACCATGCAAAGATGACATGAAAATTTGAGAAGTGGAGGATGTTTTAAAGCAACTTGGTGCTTTACTGGGGCATTGTAAATTCAAGCTAATACTGATGAGGAATATGTAATATTAAGTATTACAAATGCTGGCACAATCGTTTTGAAGAACTGGCAGCAAAATTGATGAAATATATGCAATCGATAAAGAAAGAATCCAAAATTTCTATATGACAAAACTAAAATTAAAAGAGCTGTCTTGAGCTAAGTGGATTAGCAAATATGAAACAAGTATATTGTTTTAAATTTGAAATAGGTAGCTTTCGTGCAGTACTAGGGTGTTCTTGTAAGCTTTATTGATTCGGTTCCTTTGTAACTCAACCCTCGTTCGAACCAACTGTGTTGAACCGAGATTATTATGTTTGTTCGTTGGTTATCCACATTTAAAAATTGTGTCTAATAATATTTCATCCAACAATTTTATTGAAGTCTCTTTGCGGAAAACTTTTCATTGCGTTCAGAATATAAGAAACCCAGTTAATAAAGAAAACATGGTTGATCACGAAATGCGAAACAACGGAGTAAGGCTGTATCTGGCGTAAAAGAAGGGAAGGTGCATTGTCAGAACAGCAACTACAATATGTAGAAATAGTATAAAGTAAGGAATCTAATAGTATTACTTTTATTTATTAGCATGTGCTCTTGAGATGTGGTCACCCCCATCTAATTTACCGAAAGGCGATGAGTTGCTTTGGGTTGAATCGAAAGGTTTGAATTGAGAGTTCTGTTCAATAGGAATTGTATAGTGGTTGAATTAAACGATGGTTAAGCTGAACATGGTCTAATGAAACGGGAGTTGTGTTGAGCGGAGGTTAACTTAAATAGGTATCCGTAATTAATTTTAGAATCAGAAAAATTGTGAAACTAAATGTTAAGTGGTATTGAATTCTTCTTAAGAACAAATAAATTTCTAATTTTGAGCGTCACCACTCGCATCGTTAGTAGTAGTATTTTTTTACTCTTGCATTCAAATCCTCTTATATCAGCGAAATCCAAATTAAAAATTTTTTGCTTTTAAATTGCGGGTCAATTTTATAACGCCAGAGCATTTTGTAATTTAGGTCATTCATTCAAGTTCTTTACTTCATGGGTTTAATAAGTAATAATACCTACCTGGTATAATTGCTCGCAGTTCAATGGTCTGAGTGAGTGTGGAATGCTAGAGCAAGGACAAAACTACGCTATACTAAATTGCTCCCTAAGACGTGAATAGCAGGAGAAACAAATAACTAGAGGAGCTTTGGTTACCGATCTAGAGTCGTGCAGCTAGGAAGAACTCTGTTTTGGTCTTTATAAGAACGTGGAAAGACCTAATTTTAAATAATATATTTAATATAATGCTTTTGGTGTTAGATAGGCCCAAAGACGAACGGCAGTAAAAGCACAGGGGCTCAGGTCTTAGGGTAAAGTTTTTATTATTTTTGTTTTTCCAAAGTGGGTCATTACCGCATACTAGCACTACCCATGGCGAAAAAATCAACAATTTGTCAGAAAACAGCAACATAACTGTCAGAAAACCTTATAAACATTAGTAGACCTGTTGTAAACCACTGTGATATATCTGCTTAACCAGGACGAAACCACCATTGGGTTTTTAACAGTTAAAGCGCAGGTTTTTTCGTACAGGAAGACATCTATTAACAAGCTTCAAAGTTCTCTATTTCTTTTAAGCATGTGTTTCCAGTGGAAAATTCAAATAGAATATTTAACGTGCTTAAGTAAATAAAGATTCAACATTGTGAATTGCATCTCATTATACAGCTAAACTTCCTGTTTCTTCAGATTAGAAAGTTTTTTTTTCAAGGAAGATCATTAAAAAATTTGGGTTAATTTATAAATTAGCTTTCTTTTTGTAATATTGATAGGCCTAGGTAAGGACTAATCCTGGCTTAGGGCTGGTCCACATGTCAGCCTAGTTGACAGCTTTAGCCTGTCGAACCTTTTGGCTTTCATTATCAAATAATTGTTTTTTGGATTAAATTCTTTTTGGTTTACCATACATGAAGAAAACATTAGCTGCTTTTGAAATAAAAGTAGGCATAGGCTAGTGGCCTAGGTCTACCATTAGCCTAGATTCCTTAGGCCTATTTCATGGGTAAATTTGCAGTTGGCTATAGCCTATAATTGGTAATAGATTAGCTACTTTTTGCTATCTTGGGAAGAGGTTTGGAGGTGTTTAACCTATTATGCTGTTCATATTATTGACTTGTGAATAAAGTGAACATACCACTCAATGCCTTCTTTGGTAAAATTCTAGTTGAGTGACTTCTTGCTATCTCAGAAAGGGGTTAGGGTAAAATTCTAGTTAATTGACTTCTTGCTATCTCAGAAAGGATTTAGGTTAGGGAAATGAAACTTTCAGGGATGAATCTACAGGAAAAAGAAACACCTTACTTTGCTTACTTTACTTTTACAATTAGCTAAGATGAAAGTGAAGACACCATTTTATACCTTTGTTTATGCTCTTTCATAATTCAGTAATGAATTTTTGGGCTAATTGCATCTTGAGCCCTTAAAGTTGTCCCAAAGGTATTTTATGCAAATTATGCAAGAGCATAGAAAAAGCATCAAATGGCATTTTCAGTGTCACCTTAGCTAAATTATATAGCCAGCTGCAAATTTACCCTAAACTTTGCCCCTTCCTAATATGTAAATATATATCCTGAATTTAAATAAGCCCTGAATTGTCACCAGCAAAGTTTCAAATTGCAAATTCAGCTCTGTTTTGAGTTGAAAACATTTGAAAAATGCACACTTAAATTAAAACAGTAGGAAAATGGTTTAAATTTAGTGGCCTAATAAATAAGGTTTGAATTGTTATAAATAAGTATTTTTGGAACATATTATTCTTGAACAACTTATTTTCATATGTTTTAACCACTCTTCAATACCTTAACAACTTCTCTGTGTGACTACAAAAATAAAGTTCCTTTGGAATCCCTTTAAGGGCTCAGATGCAATTAGCCCCAGAAGCAACTATTGAATTATGAAAGAACATAAAAAAGGCAGCAAATGACATTTTCAATTTCATCCTAGCAAAATTATATAGCCAACTGAAAATCTACCATTTTATGTTCTTTACCAATATCATGATCAGTTTTCTTTTCTGGTAACGCACTATCTCCTCCCTGAAGGTCTTGGATATGGTCCCTAAATGACATATTTTTGTCTGTTTGTATCTTTTCATGTGCTTTGTTTTCTTTGTAAGTTTTTTTTGTATGCTTGACCTGGTGAAATCCAGTTTTGCCTGTGTGATTACAATGGAATTGTTTGGTAGAATTCTTATTTGAAAATGGCTTAATAATGTGTGTAATGATGGAAGAAAACATGATAGCTTAATAGTAATCTGTTTAATAGAAACATATTGCTTAGGATATGACCCCATAGTGCTTGGACAGTGCCTAATTTTGAACAGATATGCTTATAATTAGGACCAAGCTAGTCAGAACCAGCTGACTGAACTTCAAAA
Organism: Artemia franciscana; assembly: GCF_032884065.1. Classification (NCBI taxonomy): domain Eukaryota; kingdom Metazoa; phylum Arthropoda; class Branchiopoda; order Anostraca; family Artemiidae; genus Artemia; species Artemia franciscana. The sequence continues at coordinate 9,639,902 of NC_088874.1, read as the reverse complement.
AATAGTTTTTCAATATTTGAGTTTAGAAAAAAATGTCTCAACTATAGCCTAGACTATTAAAAAATAATTATTTCATTCACAACCAGTTCTTGAACACTACTACTACTACTAATAACTCACTGCAGCACCAAGCCGCCTGAGGCCAACACAGCTACGCACGCTCCTCCTCCAACCTAATCTATTTAAAGCCTCCCTCTTTACACCCTCCCAGGAAGTTCCCATTTCCTTTAAATCCTTATTTATGACATCCTCCCAACCCAGACAAGGACGACCTGCTTTCCGTGTAGCCCCAGACGGTTGGCCAAAAAGGACAATCTTCGGTAATCTGTCATCCTTCATCTGTAGAATGAATCTATTCAAGATTGAGTCTGTCTATGATTTGGATGCTTTGTTCTAACTTTAATATAATGTGTCCAAGATCAGACAGCATTTTTGTAGATTGGGGTCAAGCTTTAAATATGTGTTTAAGATTGGGTTCCACTGTTATCTGTGATTATATTTTGAATTGTTGGTGTTGTATAGGTTTAAATTATTCAAGCCAATCTTATGCTTATTAAGAAGATTTTGAGAAATTCAATGGTGAGACACTCCATTTTGTAGGGGATGTGATTAAGATTTTTCAATGATTTAACTGTCAAAGTGGTGATCCAAGTACTGGGTATCTTATCCTGTAGTAAAGCAAGAATTTTATTGTTCTGGTATTTTCTTTAGGTTTTTCAAACTATCACAAATTTGGATATTTCTTTTTGTGTGTGTTAGCAGTCTTGTGTAAGACCTATTCTGAACTAAACACTATAGCAGCAAAAAGTAGTACTAGTCACTTCTTCATGGAATATTGTTGTCAAATATAAAGTACTTTTCAGAAAAATGAGAATAAGATCTACACAAAAACTTACAAAGGAACCTTGTATATTGAAATGTGAAAGAGTCTAACTATAAAAATCAATTTCTAAGTTCTTTTTTAAATAATTTTCTTCTTATTTAGATGTTTGATTTGAATTCTTAAAATATAATATTCTATTGATTATTTGGCACAAAGAAATTAATATTGAGCATATGAGTACTTGGGAATTTGAGCACACTAAAGTGTATGTCCAAAGCACTGCAGTGTATGTCAAAGGGTAAAAGTGTGAACCCTCATTGTCTTGTTAATCCTGTCATCTATTATTTTTAGTCTATTATAGACATCTATTATTTATACTCTATAATGACTAAATAGTAATCTTTCCTTGTATTTGAGCCATGATTTCAGTAAGAAATGATAAATTTTAATACACGTTAATGCTCTTTCCTTACAATTTTGCCTCTAGTGTACAAATACAATATAGTTATTATAATGTGACTTGTTATAAATTTTTGATCAGTAATTCTTAACTTAGTAAGTAAATTATTCTTTTGAATTTTATTTGGTTTAAATCTGTTTTAACTTTAATACCTTTATGGTAAACTAGACTCCTCGCCTAGTTTACCTAAACTATTCAATTATTCTTCTAAATTTTAACTAATTTAAATCTGTTTTAGCTTTGATATCTTTATGGTAAATTAGACTGCTTGCCCTCATCATCAGCAGACTAGCATGTCCCACTAAGAATTCAAAGCGCTCAAGGGCTGTCTTATAATTACAATAATTTTGATCCCATAGTAAGCTAATGTTAAGAGGATCTGCATGTCTTTGTAGTTGGTAATGGGGAATCAAATGACATTGTCAAACTTCTCCATTAAAAAAGAAGAAAAAAAATTATAAATCCTTATTGTTTATTTATAACCTGTCATATAAAAAGCTAAAAGAAGAAAACTTCATTTTGACAACTCTGAATCAGGACAAACAGAAATGACCAAAGATCAAAGTACTCGTGTAATTCAGTACTAATACACTTCTCAATAACTCCAGCTGTGTTTACCAATTGATACTTTCTATATGGCTTGGTATAGAGAAAATGATTGATTCCTTGGTAGATTCTTCTGTCAGCAGGCTAACTTGTCCTATTAAGAACTGAAAACAGCACAAAGCAGCTCAACGACTATCTTATAAATTATCTTAATTTGGAGTTCAGAGTAAGCTAAGGCTAAGAGGATCTACATGTGTCTGTTGTTGGAAATTGGTAAACAAATGACATTTTCAAAGTTATTATCAATACGTTCTTTTTTATTTTCTTAAATTGTACTTGGAGTAATTTAAGAAGATCATATCCTGCAAAGTTAAAAATGCATTTCAAACCCATGACAAGCCATGATCCTTATATATATAATTCAGGAGAGATGCAATATAAACCCAGTTGACAAGGGTGGCCAAAAGGTGATTATAGCTTGACAGCCATTCTCAGTGTGTTTTGAAAGAACCACCATGAAAATGGCAACTTTGGATAAAGTATTTGAGGTGAATTAGTGTGGCAAGCAGTATCTATATCCTGGCAAACTCTAACTATTTATCAGTAACGGTTAATGAGGCATCATGGTTGAAACAACATGACTTTTATCCCATTCTTTGTCTAACTGTTTTTTTAATGCTTTAGTGAATGTAGCTCAGTTTTCCCTTAAACTGTCCTAGTTTTTAACAGTCCATTGGCTAATGAAGCCATACCTTATCCTTGTCTTTCCTATTCAACTGTGTCTTATACATCTTATGGAGTAGTGTATTGTTACTGAGATCACCTTACCATGTGAATATATTTATACTCACATAGTAAAAAAGAAAACAGGGTAGAAAAAAGAAAAGGGGCTAAAACACATGAATCTCAACATATGCTGAAGTTTGCCACTGAAGTTGGTCTTTGCTTCTAATTGGTATGATTTTTATGTTTTTCATAATGCTGAATATGCACACTATACCAATTAGGTCTACCTCTCTGTCCTGGTGGTACTTTTTAGAGCATGTTTGGTGTAAAAGGTAAAATATTGGGTAGTATTCGAGTCTAGAAAGCGTTTGCTTTTGGTTGCCGCACAGCCATTAGTGGAGAAATAACACACAATGGAAGAGTTTTTGTTAATGAGTCTGAATTTAAAAATATTTATAATACTGTGAGACTCTGGTAATGGCCAATATTTAACAGTTAACCAGGGGTTACAAATCCCTCCAACCTTTAAAGAAATGGTAGAGAAGTCCTCAAAAGGGTTGTGTAACCAGAAAATAAAGTTGTTTCAGTTAAGAAGCATCTAGAATAAGCTGTTATTTGTAGTCATTTTGCTAGTTATCATAATTTTGCAAATATTGCCCTTACTTAATTACAATTTGCCCTTGTAATGAGTTTGGTGAGAGGGCTCGGAGATTTTGAGGTCCATATGAAAATTAAACAAATGGTTAAGCTTGTTCTTTTTTCCTTATGCTTTGGTTGAAGGACTTCAATTGTCCGTTACGACCTCTTCTTCCTTTTGGCGAACGGGCCTCCAAAAATGTTTTTATCACGAGGTTCCAATTCCAGAATTTGTATGAGGGTATATCCTTCTTTGTCATCTTCTCCTCCCTTCTGTTTGGTTTGTGGGAAGTGCTAGTACTTGAGCTGCCTGTCCCCAGCAGTTTAAGGCGTAGAGGCCGGCTGGTACCAATAATAGCTTAAAATAATTCAAAGTTTTACACGTGATATTAAGATTTAAAGTGTATCCCTGTGTATACGTGCAGAAATTTTTGCGTGAAGGGAAGTGAGATAAATCTACACTATTTGTCTCTACAGAGGGTAAAGGTTTTGAAAAGTTTCTATCTATTTTTTCTTGGGAGAGGGGGAATTTAAAATGTATTTGTGCTATTCCTATTCCTAACTTCTGTTAATTCTTCAAGTTAGATTATATTTATATTCTGTTTAAATGTTTAATACTTATAAGACTTTCTGGTTTGTGGGAAATATTGCACAATAATTAAAGCTCAATATTCTCATAGTGTATTACTGTATTAATTCATAATTTTTTGATAATTAATATGTAATTAAATAATAATGGTGTTGTTCAAAGGCTCTAAGACATATGCGAAAAATCACCTTATGTGTGTATTTCAAAGTAGGTTTACAAAAGCCACTTACAAAACTGATACAATTAAGTGTAATAAACAGGCAGATACAAATAAATAATAACTTCCTATCTTCGAGACTTTGAAATCTTTGAAAATAAAATTGCTTGTTGCCAGGCAGGAACAGGCCAATGAAGGATATGGAGGGAAGGCATTTTGGCATTCTAAATCCTCTCCTAAAGCCTGAAAAAAAATCGATTTTTTTAACATAGAGCTAGATTTTCTTTACTTGTCTACATTAAGCAGCTTTTAAGTTTTGAAAATGTACAATGTCAGCTGTAAATGAAACAAGTGAAATAACAATAGATTGTTCGAAATAAGTGAAAATATTAAATACATAACATACAAAAATGCCACATTTTAGAACTAAATAATACAAACTTTACACATTATTTGGTTGATGCTAAACTAACTGGGAAAAGTGTAATGAAGCGAGGGGGAGGCAAAAATTCTTTGGCAATGATCGGAAAGCAAATGTTTGAAGTAGTGATTCTGAATTGGCCAATAAAAGGGATGGATTATAAAAAATCAAATTAATATAAACGTTGACGTTCTGGTAATTTAATCAATTCTTGAAGCGGTAACCAAGAATGTATCAAGGATTTGTTCAGAAGGGGGGGGGGGGTACAAAGAAAAACTTGGAAAAACGCGTTTGCTTATATGCGTTTTGTTACGATTTTACGAGTCAGACATTTTTTTTTGGGGGGGGGAGGGATATACAAACCTTGAAACCCCCCTCCCCTTGATAGGACTTGTAGCCATATATTGCTTATTTGTACTTTGCAGAAAATTAAGCATGAATTAGCTCTATTTCATTGTTAAACGAATTGCGGAATGGATTGCCATTAATTACCAAAGGTAAAATATAATTCAATTGCCGTCACGTCTAAAGGCTCTAACTGACATTTTCGTGCTTGTGAGATAAGTGCCAAAAACTGTTTGTTATGCCCTTCTAAAAGGAAGGATCAGCAGGGCAATGCAGGTCAGGAGGATCAAAGTCGGCTTAAACATACATTAACATGCTGATCCTCCCTTTGAGAACAACTTGGCAAACAGTTTTTGGTAATTATTGCACACGTTTGAAAGTGTCAGGTACGACCCCTTAGTCATGATTGCGATGTTAGGCCTTTATTTAATGACACGCTTGTTGATAAATTAAAACATGCTCGTTTACTAATGTTAAGTAGTAAGATAAAAAAAAGTCAGTTGCGCCAACTCACGAAAATATAGGGTGAGTGCAAGGACTATCTTTTTCTTAAAAAAAAATAAAAAAATCAAGATATAAGATCTATTTTTAAAATCTAGAGTGGTAATCCCCCCCTCCTAATTGGTGGCCGTGAGTACAGTAAATATCTTTACTTCAATGGCCCTTACCAAAGTTGACGTTGATAAGATATTAGCAGCCAGGGTCCTCCTAGAAACTTATTCCCCCCATCAATGCTTTATCTAGTAGGGGGGGGGGTACCCGTTTCGACCACCCCTCGAAATTTTTGTTCGACTTGTAAAAAAGTAACAAAAATAACTACTTTTTGCAAAGCTTTTTTGTGCCCCTTGGTAACCGGTGCAGCAAGCACGCACCGAGGAGGGAGGGTTGTCGAGTGTTTATCCCTAAATCTCAAGTTTTACCCCGTATTATATACCGCTAGTATAATTTTATCAGTTTTTTTCCGAATATGGACCCTCCAAAATAAATTTCTGCGTATGGGACTGGCTAAGAACTTACGTTTAGACCCAAAATGTTTAGCTTTTTTAGCCGATGAAATAAACAGGTTTTATCCGTAAATTTGTTTCTAAACATGCCTCAGTAAAAAATTAAAACGTTTTTCGTCAAAAATCAAATCATGCTCATTAGTTATTGCTTATAATCATTAAGGAAACTAGTTGTTTTATGATTAGTCCCTCTAATCAAAGCAACAAATCTTGACGGTTTGCAAGCCTTGAGGTCACTATTCCATTGCACAAAATAATTAAATAAATTATAATATATGGTAATAATTGTCGACCTGGTTTTGACGTGGTCAATCAATGTTTAAGACGCATGGGTCACTCCGTAGCTCCAGCGGCACCTGCGCTCCACTGAGCTCACACTGGAACTAGAAAATCAAACAGACAGAAACAAAGATCAGTCTGTCTCAGAGCGCTTGGGGTGTTAGATACTTAGTATCTTTAGTTAGCCTAGTTTAGGCTGTTTTTCTTCTGTAGGCTTGTTTTGTTTAGTGCTAGTCTAGCTTATAAATAGACTTAGCACTTTGAACTTCTTCTTTTCAAGGTTTTTGTTGTGACGTTTATTTTTCGTGTTACTGAAAAGGGGAATCATGATCGAATCACCAGTAAATGGAGAAGCCGAAGTTCCCAATGACCCAGGGTAAGAGCACTTTTCTGTCTTTCATTGTTTCGCGTGCTTTTTTGTTAAACCCTTTCTGAGATAGCAAGAAGTCAATTAACAAGAATTTTACCAAATTTTCTAATTAGCTAATGAGATATCTAAGAAAAAGACATACTTTTAGAATAATAATTTCATTCCGAATCTAAATATAACATTCGGTCGTGTTGGTAATAAACTTTACCCCAACCTTGATGTGTAAATATATACCCTGAGTTGTATACATATACAATATTCTCTGTAATTCAATCTCCCTCACATTGATTTCTAACATTTGGTCAAAATTATGGAAAATTGCATATAAACAATTCAGGGTGTATATTTCCGCACTTAGAGGCGGGGGGGGGGGGATAAAGTTCGATAAAATTCTAGTTGATTGACTTCTTGCTATCTCAGAAAGGGGTTAGGTTAGGGAAATGAAACTTTCAGGGATGGGTCTACATGCTAAAGTATGTCCCGGGAAGGTATTTTGAAGTACCCACCTCCACTCCTGCTCCCTCTAGAGTGCCTTGAACTTTGATGACCTTCAAAAATATGTAATGTTATAAAAGTGAAATCTTCCTAAATTAAAAAAAAAACAACATTGATATGGCTCAGAATTCTACTCAAATAACAGGAATTGCAGTTTTAGAACTAAAGGCAGAGAAAAAGCAACCGGTAACTGAAAATTAAGGTAAAATGTTGTTTTGTCAAAATTTCAATAGGTAATAGACCTGTCATATAGGCGAATTTCAGGGCTCTCTAGAGGGAGAAGGAGTGGAGGTGGATACTTTAAAATACCTTCCCGGGATATACTTCAGCCTGTAGACCCATCCTTGAAAGTTTCATTTTCCTAACCTAGCCCCTTTTTAAGATAGCAAGAAGTCACTCAAAAAATTCATTTCCAACGTAAAGGAATATTGCATTAAGGCTCGGGATGAAATTATCATTTCCGAAGCGGGGATTAAAGGATGAAACTATGATCTCATTAATGAGTTAATCGGAAAATTTAACGTCATTTTTTGTTCTGTTAATGCAAGACGCATTTAAGATTAATTAATTAAAGATATTGAAAACTAAGTATTGCATTTTCTTTCGCACGGTGCTGAAAAAGGGGGTTAAAATCGCTTGGAGATGGTCTCCAAAAAGACGAACCGAGTGGTGGGAGAAAACTGAATGTTTGACTTGTTCGAGCCCAGAATCCTATGTAGGCCTACATATTCCATTATCGACGTAGGCCAATCCTCATCAGACCTGTTTCGGGTAAGGTGTATATTAACGGACAATTCAGGTAGCTAAGAAATAAGCTTACCTCTATAGTCAGAATTGCATCCTGAATCCAAATTTAACACGCATTTGTATTGGAAATGAACTTTACTCCCACCCCTGTATATACCAATTCGGGGTATGTATTTAAATACATCCTAAGACCACACTGGCTACATGACGGAGGAACCAAGAGAGGAAAGGATATAATAAATGAAAAATCAAATAGATGAGAAAATGAAAAAAGTTTGACAAATACGATTTGCATATTTTTGTCACTGTCTGGCAAAATCCTCATTTTCTCACCTATTTTATTTTTATTTTTCATGTATTATATTCTTTCCTCTCTTGGCTTCATACGTCGGGTATATATTTGCACACTAGGGTGGGGATAAAGTTCAAACTTACCTCTATAGTCAGAATTGCATCCTTAACCCAAATTTAACATTCATTTGCATTATATATGAACTTTACCCCCATCTCCGCAATGTGCAAATATAGACCTTGAATTGGTATATATGGGGGTGGGGATAAAGTTCATTTCCAACATAAATGAATGTTAAATTTGGGTTCAGGATGCAATTCTGACAATACAGGTAAGTTTGTTTCTCAGCTACCTGAATAGTCCGTTAAAATGGATTTTTAAGGAAAGGATCCATAACCGATTTACGGCCTTTGTAGGTTGTACTTTGATTTCACCTTCCAAAGCAGTGACTTTGGTAAAGTTCGAGATAAGCGGTTTTTAGGTACCTTGAAAACTTAATGAAAACACCCCCAAAAAGAATTTTTTTCCAAAATCTAAGGGGACTGAGTTTTCCTTTCATTCTAAGAACTGTCTAAATTCTGACAAAAGACATTATTTTGGATTTTAGTCACATTTTCCTTGGCTTTAGGTTTAAAAACACAATTTCTGTGATCTCAGCAGGATTTTAAGCAATATCAGTTTTCTTTTTAATTAAAGGAATGGTTATAAAAGACTTTATAATTTATGGTTGAACTTAATAAATTAGTAAGTAGTAAAGTAAGTAAGTAAGGCGGCACTAGACCCTTAAGGTCCAAACAGGCGATGCTGATCTCCGTTTCATGGCCCTTCAGCCAGGAAGTGCTATGGGGGGCTTGGGGCCAACCATCCAGTGCTTTCACACATCCTTCCTGCTTATCTTCCCCAGATTTCTCCAGGTACCCATTTAGAGCTGGGTCGACCCTGACTGAACTTACAGAGTCACGCCACTGACCCCCGTCCCAAACTAAATAACTGGTCACAACTAGGATTGAACCCGTGTCCAATTTAATAAATTACGATTGAGTAAAGGTATAAGACTCAAAACACTTTCCTTGAGCCTCATTTGAGCTGCAGATCTGTTTCTGAGGATTTAACTTTCATGGCACAAATTACACTAAAGGTCAATGCTCCTTATTAGGGGAAGTGTCAGAGGTAGATACTTCTAAAGACTTTACTGAACATAGTGCAGGCTATGAATCTAGTCTTAAAACTCATGGTGCTACTGAATTGTAACTAATGAACCACAAGTCGAACTAGGATATATAAATATTTTTTCAGATTTGAATGAGATCTGCAATCAGGTATGAAAGTTGGGAGCCCGGGATCTCTCGAAATTCTAAATTTTCCTGAATTTCTCGGCCGTCTTATTCAAATTGTCATTTTTTTATTATTACTCCCTCTCCCTGCCGGAATAAGTGTTCCAGATAGCTCCAAGAATCAAATTGCTGTTTTATGTTTTCAAGTCGTACAAGAGATACTACTACTTCTATTACTAACAAATCACCGCAGCACCAAGCCGCCTGGGACCAACACAGCTACGCACACTCCTCCTCCATCCCAATCTATTCCCTTTTTAAACCCTCCCAGGAGGTTTCTATTTCCTTTAAATCTTTTTATGAAGTCCTCTCACCCCAAACGAGGGCGACCTGGTTTCTGTTTAGACCTAGACGGTTGGCCGAAAAGTACTATCTTCGGCAATCTGTCATCCTTCATCCGCACAAGTTGCCTTAGCCACCTCAGCCTTTATTTCATCATAGTCCTTGAAAGTGGGATTAAACCACAGTTTTCGTACAGCCTTCTGTTTGTAATACAGTCAGTCAGCCGGTTACCCAGAAAAATCCGTAGGCAATTTCTCTGGAAAACATCTAGTAAATCTTCATCCGCTTTTCTTGCGCCCATGCTACAGAGCTATATTTGACCACTGTCATCACTGTAGTTTCTAATATTCTAATCTTGGTTTGGAAACTTATCTTCCTATTCTTCCAAACTTTTTTTTTTAACTGTGAAAAAATACTCTGAGCCTTGGCTATCCTTTTAACAATCTTCACTGCTCCCACCGTCTTTACTAATAATACTACCAAGGTAAGTGAGGCTGCACACCTGATCAATCTTTTTGTTACCCAGCGTCATCTTTTTCATCTGCATTATATTCCTAGCCTTAGCGCCTTAATCTGCTTAACATTAATTGCCAAATCTATTCTATCACCATGAACTCGCAAAACCTCTAAAAGTTCATTCATCTTGCTCACACTTTCATCTAGCTCACACTTTCATCTAGGATGCTTATATCATCAGCATAATCTTAGTTCAGGAGAGTTTTCTCTCCCCGTTTGATTCCGTAGTCTCCCATTGCCTTTCCTGGGCTCCCTAAGACAGAGACCACCAAAATGATCCATTTAAAAAGGTTTAGAACACAACACTGCTTAACTCCTGACTTAATACAGAACCAGTTGCTTACCTCATTTCCTACCTGAATCGCAACAGTATTATTCTCGTACATAGCACTAATCACTTTAATGTATTTGTCTAGTATACCATACCAGGACAAGACCTTTGCTAAAGCTCTTCTATCAAGAGAATCTAACGCTTTCTCATAATCTATAAAACTGATGACACATCCTCTACCTTTTCTAAAACCGCACTGTTCTTTTCTCAAAACTTTGTCTACAGCATCTCTTAATTATTTGCTACCTTCAGTAACCAGACTAATGCAACTCTAATTACGACACTTGCTCTTATCACCTTTCTTATACGATGGTTTAATTAAGGTTGTTTTTTAAATCATTAAGTAAATCCCCTTTTTCAAAAATCATATTCATTATCTTCAGCAACTTATTTCGAACCTCAGAGCCACCATATTTAAGAAACTCATTTACCGCACTATCAGCATCTGGAACCTTATTTTTTTTCTTAAATCCTCTTAATACTGTTGCTAATTCTTCCTCATTAAACAAATCTTCCTTCAAATCCAAGATATCACAAACTTTTGTATTTTCCTCTTATATCTTTTCCTGCAACTCTATCTCGGTTTAGCACATTATCAAAATGTCCGAAATTTCTTTTTTTCTCCTTGGATTTAGTCAGCGTTGCCAGTCAACTTTTTCAGTTTTATGCAAGGTTTGATGGTGACAGGAAGTAAGGTGTAAACCGCACAGTTTCTGAGAGAAGAGATCATTACCATAGCTCTCGTAGCTACGAAAGTAAAAAGTTAAATTCCGACTCGAGCTGTGGAAATTAGGTTGCTAAGTATTGTGGGCTAGAAAAAGCGGATTTTTATCTTAATATTCCTTTTCTTCAAATACACATTCACAGTTCACCCGAGAATCTCTCAGGTATTAGAGGTAGGAGGGGCTGGTAGGATTTCGGAAAAAAACCTTTATTGTGCCATAGATGAATTCCTTAAAGTTTCATTCACTTAACGCCATATTTTTCAGAGTCTGCAAACGGTTGTTATTCTTTATTTTTGTTACAAATAACTACATTTTATCAATAACAATATTTTATACTCTGCAGTTTCTGGGCTCGCACCTACAACACCCATTTAACTTAAGCTATGTAATTGTCATATGAGGTGCGTCTAACTATGATAAAGTTGGTTTGATTTTTTTCTGCTGTTTTTTAAAACATCGCGTCCCTTTACCTGTTTTCATTTTAACATAAGTTAGTGTAGGGTTTTATTCTTAAATAGCCATACATGCAAACATGGATTAGATGAAATTTTACGTCGAAAATTAAAAGGTAATGCAAGAAAAAACAGATGCATTTGTAAAATCTCAATAAAACATACAAAAGTCAATGGGTCATTATGGTAAACTCGTTAGAAGTCAACTATTAAAATAACAGCAGAAAAGATATCCAAAAAACATAGTATTTTGGTCAAAATTACTAACCCATTTTATGAGGTGAAGTTCTTTTAAATGTTGTTTTATGTGAAGTGATTTATGTTCCTTTCTGTCTTTGAAGGTACGGGGCCAGTTTAGGGTCTTCAAAGTTTATCCCTTGGTGGTCTGGGTCGGATTAGTCAAGGTCGAAATGGGAAAACTGTCGAGGACTTGAGACTGATTGAGGATTTTAGAAGCTTTAATGTTTGATTACAGTCAACTGAGATGGATTGTTCCGTAGTAAGGCTGTAGTGCAGGACAGGGCCTGAATTTTCTTGAGTAGTAGTCTGTGAATATAACCTTATTATTCTAAAACACGGGGCAACCAAAATAGAAAAGAATTGTTGGAATACGAAGTGAATTACTTGTTTTCTTAGTAATTTAGTTTATTTTTGTGCAGTGGTGGTTCTGGCCTCTCTTGCGCCCTTGACAAAATCTTGATCATTTCCCTCTCTCGTCTCCTAAAAATTTTGAGGCAAGACCCCACTCAAGTTCTTGATCTGAGAAGAGCTGCTATATTTAAGAAAAACCGGTTTTAGCTATCTGTATTCGGAGACAATTAGCTTAGGCTCGGCGGAAAAACTACATTCTAAGTATATTTTAATTAAATATTTAGTATATAGAGTTGGTGTCTTGGTTAAATTAAGTTGTGTTTGGTTATGATGGGTGTTGCGTTCGAGGCCATCTGCTTTTTACTCTTTTAGTCGTTTTCTTTTTCGTATTCCTGGCCCTTAGTCAATCTAAAGTACGTTAATATTAATTTAAGTTTACAAAACGACCTTTCATTACTGCATCCAACACTACAATTGCTAAAAATATTTTATAGGCAACTCTTACGTTTACGAAGACCTCTCATCTCCATATTGCACAATTAATTCAAACCACATTACAATTAATTATTCTCGGACTGCTTACTTTTGTTTTAAAGGAAATGTGATGAAGATGTGGGGAAAAATATATGAAAATTTCGGATTCAAGTTCCTTTTACTTCCTGCCAACTGCGCCCTCTACTTTATTCTAATAAAACTAAAATTACAAAATGATTATAACCGTTAAATTATTTATTTGAAGTTTCGCGCCTGGGGCATCCCTCCTGTCCTCCCCAAAGCCGGCACTGTTTTGGTGAAAAATCATCATTAATATTATAAACTAGAATTAAAGATATTAATGGTGGCTCGGAGTTGCCCGTTTTGGATTGCTACCAGACCTGCATCCTATGGTCACTGAGGCTGCTCAGAATGAAAAGCCTTGGATTTACCATTCTTCTGTTTACTCATGTTGTTGGTGTGCTTATTATTAGCATTTATTAAGGACGATTTACCTATGTCTTGAGGGATGGGCCTTTCCACCACGTGGTGTATATGTGGAAACGTCACATGTGCCATACAGTTCCGTCATGCATGGCAGACAGTTCTGCCACGCTTGGCATTCGCCGCCTGATGTGCGCGATTTCTCGAAGTTGGTCCATTAAATATTCTAATGATTAAATAAAAAAAGAGTTTTTTCAACTTAAAATAAGGAGCAACATTAAAACTTAAATGAACAGAAATTAATCCTTATATGAGGGGGCCACCCCCTTGTCAATACCTAAAATGCTCTTTACGCTAAAGTTGAATTTCGTCTCAATTCTTTAAGAATGACTGCTGAATCACAGGCAATTTAATTAGAACACATAGCTCTTTTAAAAGTAGAGTTTTGGTTACTATTGACCCGCATCGCTCCTTACTCACCAGTTGGTTACCACGAAGTCTTTGAAAGAGGCTGTGTATCTATTGGTTCGAAGCACAGCTTATATACCAATATTGATATCTAAGCTGTGGTTCGAAGGAAAGTACAAAGCGCTTAAAATTTACAGCAAACATATACTACCCTGTGTATGACCTATTTACTTACCGTTCGCTACCATGAACACTTTGATTTGTAAAATAAGGAAATAATATAATAATATAACAGTTGATAGTATAAAAGATAGTAATATAATATGCTATAAAATTGTTTATTTAAACTATAAATATAATATAAATTGCCGTATAATGCTATTAAAGTATATGATATAACAGTAGGTATTATAATATAATAACATAAATGTTGTTTTTATTCACATAAACTTTTTGGTAATGAATTCAGTGTATGGTTCCTATATTTTTCTGATTATACTTGCCCAAATTGAGAAATTCAACTGTTCAATTTCTGGCTAATTTGCGTTTTTAAATCGAGCTGGGTTTCATCCGGTTGGGCCAACCTTTTTTAAATTTAACTTTACTAGCCACATTCACTTTTTCCTAACCCATTTGAGGGAATTTATGAAAAGACTTGCCATCGTCTGCTCCTGGCCCTGCAATCTGCAAATGTACGTTTGATCCCATCTTCGTACATCAATCCTTGTATGTAAGGTGTAACAGACACTCACACTCAGATAATTCTTTTTAAGTACTAAGGACAATGACAACTGTATATTTTAAATAACCAGGAAAATTGAAACTGTGCAGTTTTTGGCACCAAACTAAAAGGAAAGAAACATGGGTGAAATACAGGAGCAAACTAAAATAATTCTGAAAAAATAGTGCTTTACTGAAAACTAAGTGCGCATGAGTTTTTTACAGAATTAAAATTGTATAGTAAAATTTATTGACTTCATGGCCGGAAAGACCAGAATTCATGGCCAGAATTATACTAAAATAATTCTGAAAAAATAGTGCTTTACTGAAAACTAAGTGCGCATGAGTTTTTTACAGAATTAAAATTGTATAGTAAAATTTATTGACTTCATGGCCGGAAAGACCAGAATTCATGGCCAGAATTATACTAAAATAATTCTGAAAAAATAGTGCTTTACTGAAAACTAAGTGCGCATGAGTTTTTTACAGAATTAAAATTGTATAGTAAAATTTATTGACTTCATGGCCGGAAAGACCAGAATTCATGGCCAGAATTATACTAAAATAATTCTGAAAAAATAGTGCTTTACTGAAAACTAAGTGCGCATGAGTTTTTTACAGAATTAAAATTGTATAGTAAAATTTATTGACTTCATGGCCGGAAAGACCAGAATTCATGGCCAGAATTATACTAAAATAATTCTGAAAAAATAGTGCTTTACTGAAAACTAAGTGCGCATGAGTTTTTTACAGAATTAAAATTGTATAGTAAAATTTATTGACTTCATGGCCGGAAAAGACTGTCGATGGCTTTATAAATTAATCTTTTATTCTCTGCAGGCTAACTAACAATATTTCTGTTTCTAGTCCTGTTTTGTTTGGTCGGTTTTGTATTTTCAGTAAAGCGCAAGTTTTCCAGAATTATACAAACACAGATATAACGAGCTAGTTTATTTGAAACTGTCAAGGAGGCACACTCGTGCCTCTATAAAGAGGCGACACACGACAATGTTAAGCGATCTTCGGTTCCAGTGGTCGCAGACGTATGGGGAGGGATGCATTTCGTAGCCCGAGCTCCAACTAAGAAACCTGCAAAATTTCATCCCCCTCCAACTTTTTCTTCATGGGGAAAATCTGAACTTTCAAAGTTTCAAATGAAACTTTGAAAATACTTTCAAAGTTTACAATGATTAATAGCACATAGCGTAATTACCCCAAGGGTCGTCAAGTAATTACGCCCTTTGGTTAATAGGTGTGCAGTAATTTCAAATCAATTGGACAGAATGGATTATGTTGGACATAATGGATTATTATGGCCGGCAAAGGGCCCTTTGTGGTGGAAGCTTGGACCCCTGGAAAATCTGGGGTGGGCATGAATGGGGTGGGCATGTGGGTTCTGGAAAATCCAGAATTATACAAATACAGATATAACGAGCTAGTTTATTTGAAACTGTTTTTAGATACGTTTTCCATAAAATGCGAAGCAGTATCATTTGTTAATTTTAAATTTTACTCTTTACTTTCATCAGAAAAACTTCGTTTAAACAAAAATAATAAATCTTATGGACGATTTGATCAAATGACAACCTGATACTCATAAAATTCAATCTTGCAATTTGTTCATTACAAGTTCTGGATGAGCTTAATCAGTGTGCAACCTCATGTCCTTCCACATGCCTTTGAATTCATAATTCTCAGTTTCACCTGACCGTTCCAAGACCATATCTGAATTTTAGATTTTTCTAAATCATTTGGCATGCAATGATGGGAATTATGAACAGGGGTTGGGTAGAACTTAGATAATGGGCTTCCCGTACATGCTCGAAATTATCTAGTATATATTTATGTTAGGCAAGATTTGGTCAAGACCTCCGCTTGACCGTCTTCAGTGCAGAGTAACAAAATAGCCTAATACAAATAAAAATCTAAAGGTGAAAGGAATCACCTCCCCCGCTAATTCACCTCTCCCCTGTTTTATCCATGGAAGTTTTTAGTTAATTTGTTAATTTTAAATAAATTTTAATAAATTAAAATCTCATATGCCCCAGCAGACTTTACTACAAAAAGGGTTCTGAGTGTTCTGATTCAGGTATAAATTGTTATACTATGTCTCCAGGGGGTTTGGTGCTCTTCCGTAGCTCTAATTTATGGAATATTCAAAATTATATTCTATGCATAAACAGCAAAATGTAATATTCAATTTATTACCTACTATAGAAATTGTAAAAATAGTGGAGTATTTAAATAAAAGAAAGACAAGAAAAAAGACCAACAAAAAATGGCATACATGGGGGCTAAAAAGATACTAAAAAAAAATCTAAATCTGGACTGTACAATGAGCCTGTTTTGTTTGATTGCAGTAAGACACTAAAATAATGAACTCTTTCTCTTAACTCTACTTTTTAAAATAGTAAAAAACTTTAGCGTAAAGAGTGGGGTGTAGATGAGGAAGCAGCCCCTTTCATATACGAAGTAATTTCTGTTCGTTTTCAGTTTTAATGTCGCTCCTTACTTTCCGTTAAAAAAAAACTTGTTTTTTTTTATTTAATTTCTGAACGTTTTTGAATCAATACATGTTTTGATTTTGGCTCTCCGCAGATGAATAATTAAAACGAAATTTGCATATTTATTTTTTGGCTAAATGGCTTTCTCGTAGTTTTGATCGAATGATTTTGAGAAAAAAGGAGCGGGGGAGGAGGCCTAGTTGCCCTCTGATTTTTTGGTTACTTAAAAAGGCGACTAGAACTTTTAATTTTTTACGAATGTTTTTATTAGTAAAAGATATACGTAACTTACAAATTAGCTTACGTAACGAACTTCTGCATTCTCATATTTTTATTACGTATATGACGGGGTTCACCCCCTCGTAAGTACCTCGCTCTTTACATTGAAGCTTAAATTTTGTCCCAATTTCTTAAGAATGACCCCTGAATTACAAAAGTCATAGAATAAATAGTTGAAATTACTAAAAATACTTTAGCGTAAAGAGCGTGGTATTAGGAGGTGGTTCGTTTTAAGTTTTAATGCTGCTCCTTACTTTCAGTTGAAAAAACTTTTTCATTTTTTATTTTTCATTGTTTTTTTTTAAATACTGCTAGAAAATCCTTCCCTCCCTTCATGGAAATTTTCTTCTCCCATGACAAATTCCTCCAAGGAAAGTCCCCCAACATATCCCCCTCTTTTCAACTCCCCAATCAAAAATCCCCCTGAAAACGTCTGTACACTTCCAAATAACCATTACTATATGTAAGCACTGGTCAACGTTTTCAACTTGTAGCCCCTCCCACGGGGTCTGTGGGGGAGAAAGTCGTCCCCAAAGACATAGTTATAAGGTTTTTCGACTACGCTGAATATAAAAAACGGAAGTTTTTGACATTGTGCAGCATAAGATACTAGCCAGTTTGATTAATTCAAATGCATAATAAAAGCCACATAAAAAAGCAAAAAATCCAAACAATAAACCAAACTCCCTCAACAATGTCATTCCCATAACACTTGACACTCTAAAAGATTTTCAGTTTAGCTCTAGTTAAACTTAAGTATAAAGACAGGAGGGGAGTTGAGAGCACGCCTCATAGGCGAATAATTTCTCTTCATTTTGAGGTTTAATGTCGGTTTTTTTTTCATTCTTGTATAAAACAGAACGCTCTATGGCGTCAATCTTTTCATTTTTTAAAAAGCGTATTAGCCTACATTATTCTTTAAATGGTATTTGAAAAGGGAGCCAACCTAACCCTACCTTTTCGCCTGTTGATATATTTACGTATGGTTATTATGAAAAGTATTGATCAATTAAAAAAGAACGCTAAACTACATTTTTTCGCACGAAATTTCAAGCAATCAAAATATTGAAGTTTTTAGTCACAATTGAGGGGTTGCTCAAAAATCATGTACACCAGGTGTTGCGTTCTAAGCATGGCAGAAACTGTACTTGGTTGAACTGTGCAGCAAACGTGGCCTTCTATGATGTACTCCAGATGGTGGGAAGTGGTTGCGCTCCCGGTCTTAACATTTTCACTTGTGTACCCTCTGTTTTTCTGTGCTAGCACCTTCAAATGCACTGATGTTGGCCTAATACATTCTAAAACCACACTGGCTATACATCGGCATATAAGTCGTCCACAGTGCCAAGAAAAAAAACAATCTAACCTTTTGAAGTAGACTACACAGACACTCGTCTATTTGTCTTGCGTGTAATCTACTTCAAAAGGTTATATATATATATATATATATATATATATATATATATATATATATATACATGTATTTTTTTTTTTGGCAATGAGGATGACTTGGCAGAGGTCCTTGTCAAAATATTTACTTATTTTCTCTTCATGTTATTCCACTGGCTGACACTACCCTCGTTTTTCTCTGCTTTTGGACTTTTTTCATGTATTATATTTCCTCTTCTTTATTTCATAGGTGATGTTGGCTAAAAAATGATAAGAAAATATAGAGGGGTGCCAAACCAACTATAGGTATGAAGATGTCGGTGACAAGACCAATGGCTCAGTGCTGTTGACGTTTTACATAATATTCCCCTTTTTTAGTTTTATGCTGTGTGACGTAATACAGTGATTATCATCCAAATAAAAAATTAGACAGACCTGCCAGCATTTTCTTTTAGCTTAATGGTAATTTAAAGGCACCTAATAGGAAAACCATTAATCTATTATTAAATATTCCAGATATTTTGTACATAACTCTTTTCTTTTGCGTCTTTTTTTGCTGAAATTCTCCGCCAAAATGTCTGGTTTTCCTTTGTATCTAAAGTGCCTATCACATTTTTACTATTACACATGGCGCCTTGAGCTGTGCACGGGACGGTCAATACGGCAAAAAACCCTTCTATCCGCAACAAAGGCCTGTGCATAAACAGCCGCATAGCAACATGTTTGAATTTCTGCCGTTTATGCCTAATTTGAAAATCCTGAAATCTTCTCAAGTGCAATATACTCTGATAAGAGTTATAACGGGCTATTTGTTTATTTACTTATCTGCCATAAACAAACCTAAATTATTGTTTGAGATTTATGCTCCGTTTGTAAGTTGTTGGTATGTTATTTTACCGTATTCAAGGTCGTATCAGAAGGGGGCACCCCCCCTGTAATTTTGGTCCGACTCGTAAAAATTTAATATAAACGTATAAGCCAATTTTCGAAGCGTTTTTATTTTTGGTACCACCCACCCCCAAAAAAGTAAGGTGTATCGCCATGTCTACAGTTCTGCGGTATTGAAATACTGAGGACAGTGAAAATGAAATTGAATTGGTGTAATGGCAACTTAAATGACCATATATATGGTAAAAGAAATGTGCAGTTTTCTGTGTTATGGTTGCCAAATTAAAAAAAAAGATGTGGATGAAAGATCTGTAACAAATAAGCTATTAATATATTATACCAAACTGCTTAAGAAGGAATAGCTCCCCTTTGAAGATATAGTTGTTCTTGGTATTAAGCAGATTGTTAATGTTTGCATTTTTACGGACAGGAAGCATTATAGAATGTAACTAGATAGTTCTGCTTATCTATTTTCACAATCTAACGTGGTAACACTGACGAAATGGAACTTCCCTAAAAACTTCATAATCTCTGAACAACCAAAAGAAAATTCTTAGGGAATTGCATTTTTCAGGAACGAATACACCTAAGATGGACCCGGGACAATCTATCTTTTTATTTTGACTCCATTTATAAGATTCGTTATATAGCTGCAATTCAGTTTTAGTCATATGCTAAATTAAATTTTAGACATGGATTTTGTATTTTTTTTTTATTAAAAATACATTGAAAATGTAGAAACATGGAAGCTAGGAATATTTCCTATTCTTTAATATGAAGCCCCCCCCCGTCCCCTATTTTTGTCTGACTCGTAAAAGCGTAACAAAAATGAATTAAAATAAATTTGTGATGTGGTTTTTAAAGTATTTTGACCTCCACCCCCGAACACAAATTCAGGATACGACCCTGGTTTGGAGGCAGTTTTGAGAAAAAAGAAAACTTCTAAATATCTTGAGAACCAAATAAAATAGTTTAAGAATGATTTAACTAATTGATAGATTTCGCTTCGCGCAAGGGAGCGGTATCGAGATCTAAGTTTGATAAAATGTCGCATAAACCGCTCCGGATTACCACAGTCAAATCATGAGAATCGTGTATTTTTTGCTGGGGTACACAGACACCTCCCTGTGCGCGGGCGTGTGACTCCCTTGAGCTACTGCAGAAGGCATCCTGAACCGAAGTATTGAACAAAAATCGGCACCGAATCAGTAATGAATGCAACTCGGTATCGAACCATTGTGTCAAACTTGTTTTCTGACTAGTTTAGTTCCCACCAGTCGAATGTTTTCTAGATACAATACTTTATCATTTATTCGTGATGTAACTAATCCATTTTTTTTTAGATGCAGCTACCTTAAGTTCTATAACTGCCATAATACGACCTGGGCGGTAATTTCGCCTCTCATGGATTTTATTTTGGGTTTTATATTTTTGCCGATTGTCACACTTTTTTAGTGTGTTTTTCCTTTTTTTTTCTCTCATATTATCTTTTTCCCTGGATTACCAGCAATAGAGCCTTGCGGGTGTGTTGATGTTGAATATGCTGTAATTGTTTACTGTCGGTTGTTGACTATATGAATAAAAACTTTCTATAAATGAATAAATTAAACCCTCCTAAATCCCCCTGGATATGGGCTTGATTATTGTGCAATTTTTTTCGGATGAATACAAAAGGCTAAAGTACCAAGGACATAGAAAAGAAATATTTTTGTGCACTGGACCCAATTTAGGTTAATATATACTCGAAAAATGTCGATTATCTATGATTTTTGTTTTGGTTGTTTCAAAATTCTGAAGCTTTTTGTGCAGTACCACATTTTTGCCAGTGTTGCCACGGTAAACAGTGGAAATAAAAATGAGAAAGTGATTAGTTTTAATTTGAAAATGCTTTTTGATCGCAAAAATTCAAAAATTTACCATTTGTTTTATTTCTAAGGACAGGTGCGCCTCCAAGGAAAAATACCCCTTCTTCTGCTCTTTGGTGTCATATTCACCCATATTTAACATATTATTTTTTAATTAGTTTGTTAATCTATTTATGTCTGACTCCAATATTTTGTCAATCAATATATGATTTCAATATTTATTTATGTCTTATTTCAATTTTCATTGTATCTTCTACTTCTTTTACACCTTCTATCTTCTAATTTTTTTACACCTTTCTCTGTTAGTTTAGTTTTATCAATCACGTATCAATGAATTTAACATTTAATATTAAATTGCTAGCAAGATTCCCAGTATCAGATTATATTCCCTCCTCCTTCCTAAAGACCTCAAGAGGGACTCGTGGTTCTCCCTGGTTCGGCTCGTTTTAAGGAATTTGTGTTAAATTTCATTTTCTTTTGTAGCAAAATGTTTATTGGTGGACTTAGCTGGCAAACAACTGCCGAAGGTTTACGGGAATATTTTAGCCGTTTTGGAGATGTGACTGAGGTCATGGTAATGAAAGACCCCACAACGAGGCGATCAAGGTAATACCTTGTTATTTGTTTTTGTTATTTGATTCTTGTTAATTTTTGCTTTCTTTTCTCCTCGCTTCTACTCCTCTCTTGTTCTCTTTCATTTTTCTGAAAGATGTTAAATAGTTATCTATTGACCATTTACTTCTAATGCTTATACCTTGCTAGGCTGCCAGATGTGGGGGGAGGGTAGCTGGGACAAAGTGGGCTAGTTCTCTTGGGATCAGTGAATATGCTAACATAAATAAATATATTTGAAATAAGTAATTTCGATTTAAATGACCTAGGAAATGACAGATTTGACAGCAGTTCTATCGACACAGAGGTTAAGGCTAGATATGGCTCTGTGCCCCCCTCATCTCAAGAGTTGCTCACTTGGCTGAGCCAAGAATCGCTCAGTGCGACTCTGTTTTAGGTTAGCGCCCATTTTGACCCCTTTTTTAGGTTGGCTCATCTAGGTTTGACTTAAAAACCAAATATAAAACCGAAAATTATGGATGAATGAAAATACTTGCTATAGAAGTTCTAGTTCAAATTCACTTACTAGCGTAATGTTGGTGTTGGTGCTTGTGGTGTAACTGTGTAACACTGGTGTAACGAAGTTTCTTCTGTGAGCGTCCGTGTTTTTCTTTAATTACAGAAAGCGCTGTCTTTGTGAAAAAGCTAGCTTATTTTTCGCAACTGCAAGATCTTAAAAAGCTAAAAGAAAACGCTATGTGTGTGTAACGCTTTAACCAGGGTTGCCATCCAGTGAGAAAATAAATAAATAGATTTTAGTTTTTTTTTTTTGGGCTGATTTAATGATTTTCTTCAATAGTCTAATGATTTATGTGCTGATTTAGTGATTTTTTGTTTGTCTGGGCAATAGAAACAAATCACTAAAAATAGTGATAAATTAGTAGGGGTGGCATGTTGTAACCCTTAAGACTGTTGAACAGATTATGTAAATGTTTTACGCCCCCTTTCTGAATAAATGACTTATCCATATGCCGCGGAATAACGTTGCTTAAAGAGCGATGCGAGATCTACGTATTTTTTTTTTCCAGGGATGACTGTATTGAGCCAATGGTCTAAGAAACTTGGAGGGGTCTCATTTGATTGGAAATTGAAAATTCTAATGTCTTTTAAGAGTCAAAAGTTATTAGAGGGCAACCCCTTCCACGCCAGGCATCGTTATTTGAACTTTGCTGGAAACAGGTTTTATCTCAAGCTATACTTTTTATTTGGCATAACATGGACAAAAAGAAAGAAAGAAAATCACTATCTTAACCAAGGTTATTAAAAGAACTAACAAATGTGGATAGACAGTTATAATATGTATCGAATTTAGTTCCTGACATTTTGAGCAATTTTGGATTTTTAACGTTATAAAAGAGAAGATGTTGAAAAATTCCAGTAAATTGAAAGTGACATCCTGACTTTTAGAAGGGTGTGACTCCTACTCCCGTTTGTGGTAGTTTCTGTTCGTTTAAGCTTAAAATGATTATTTATTGTAATCTCTCATCATTTTGGGTTGTTTATTGATTGTGATTTTTGCTCATATTAGGCTCAATTTAGCTGTTTATTATCCTCTGAAAAACTTCTTGTGGATTTTTTTTAGATTTACGCAATGTAAATATTCACATAATTATACCGCATCCTTTGTACGTTACCCATAATAAAATAAATATTAATACGCAGTATATTTG